>NC_056729.1:1864289456-1864308608 GCF_019279795.1 Protopterus annectens
TTTCTCATCACCATGGACACATGGTGATCAAAGTTCAGGTTACTGTCAACCTGAGTTCTCAAGTCCCTTACCACTGTGCTTACTTTTAGGAGAGTGTTATTAGTGTTGTAATTTGCAGGGTGGTCAACTTCCCAAAGGGTACACATATGCATTTTTGGAAATGAGTATTAGGCTATATTTCTGGCACCAGTTACTTGTCTCAGACCCTTCTCAAGGATATTTACATCTTTAGAGGAATCAGTCATTGTACCCAACTTCCAGTCATCTGCAGATTCGGTCACCTAAAGACCCTCTATATTTGCTATGATGCCAGAGAAGTGTATTCCAAACAGGAGAGGGCCAAGTGCTTAGTCTTGTGGAACACCACTAGTAACAGGCCTAGTTGAGGAGCTGTATTCCCCTAGCCTTACTTCATGTGTCCTTTCCATGAGCCATTTGACTATCCATCGGGTTACATAGTGATTTATGTCTACATTTTTGAGATTGTCTATAATACCTAAGTGAGGCAGTGTGTTGAATGCCTTTAACAGGTTGAGGTAGGCCGTATGAACTTTTCTGCCAGTCATCCATGGTTCAAGTGGCATTCTCACATTAGTCCACGGGGTTTAGTAGGTGTGACCTACCCCTTGACGAAACTAAACTGGGATGGGTTCAGTGTTTGAAGATTTCCAATGTATTTAATAGATCCATGATAACTTTTTCCATGGCCTTGCATATAAGACTAGTCCAGCTTATGGGTCTGTTGATGGTCCACCTTTATGTAGAGGGATGACCATTGCAGTCCTGCATTCCCTAAGGATAAAGCCTGTCTGGAGACTGTGGCTGAATAGAGGTTCTAGTTGGCCTGACATGTCATGTATCAAACTATTTAGAAGGCATCCCTGGATGTTATCAGGGCCCATTTCTGTAGTGTGTTTAGCTCTGGAGAGGGCAGTGAGAACCTGATTACTAACAGTAGGTGGATAAGTGGTAGAGGGTATTTCCTGTGGAGTAACTAGACATCTTTGAGTCATATGGACTCTGTCTTCTACTTGTACCATAATGCTGTTGTGTAACACTTTTTGTAAAGTTACTGTCCTCTACTCTTTTATCTTGGAGTTTGGTAACTACTTTAGCCATTTAAATGTTTCTATCAAGGCTTTTCTGTCTGCACTATAAGGTTGAGAGGTATGCCTTCAGTTCATAGGTTCATAGGTAGGTACTAGGCTCTCAGGCCTAGGGTAACTACTTTAGCCATTTAAATGTTTCTATCAAGGCTTTTCTGTCTGCACTATAAGGTTGAGAGGTATGCCTTCAGTTCATAGGTAGGTACTAGGCTATCAGGCCTAGGGCCTATACAAGCCTAGCCATAACAATTACATGGCTATTGCTTCCCACAAATATTTACATTCCTGGACGCCTGTCTAGCAGGACTACTGATGTGATCCCCAGGGTGAATTTCCTATCTCCCATCCAATCATCAAGGTTCCTCTTGAAGACATATATGGGCAGCCTATTCCAGAGTATCAGGAGTCTCTGGGTCAGGAAACTATTCCTCTGGCATGTTCTATTCATCGTGATGACAAGGTTAAGATCCCTGGAGCATGTGGCTCAGAGGGATTGGGATTAGCATGTCCAGCAACTCTGGATTTGACATGGCCTTGTATGTTAGGCAGAGATCGCCTATGAGTAGGCGATATGCGACAGAGTATAGCTGGAGTTTCTTTAGATGGTCAGCATAAGGCATCTGCTTTAGGCCTGTGATTCTTTTTGTGAGGTATTTCTGCGGCCTTTCTAGTTGTTGCAGATGTCTTGTGAGGTACATACCAAACAGGGCATTGTATTCTATAATGGGTCTAATGAGGGATGAGTACAGTGGGACAATGACCTCCTTTTTTCTAGATAAAAAGCCCTTAGTGATGAGGTGTGCCGCATAGAAGGATTTTCTAACTGTTGTGGCTATGTGGTTATCAAAGGTGAGACCACTGTCCACCTGTGTCCCTAGGTCTCTTATCACACTTTCAGTGTTTAGTGTACTGCCACCTATGTGTTAATTCACAGGTTTGTGTTTTTTCCCAAAGGGGACAACTATACATTTTTTTGACATTTAGCTTGAGCCCATGGCTCTGGCACCAGACATCTGTTTCTGTAAGG
This sequence comes from Protopterus annectens, assembly GCF_019279795.1. NCBI lineage: Eukaryota > Metazoa > Chordata > Ceratodontiformes > Protopteridae > Protopterus > Protopterus annectens. Next base: position 1,864,291,590 of record NC_056729.1, read on the forward strand.
CCCTTTTGTAGTAAATCCGGATCATATGGGGATTCAATAATGGCTTCCAGCTTGTAGTCATCTGCGGACTTTGTAAGCCAGAGTCCCTTAGTGTTGGCCTGTACTTCAGAGAAGTAGATGCCAAACAAGAGTGGTCCCAGGACAGAACCCTGTGGTACAACACTTGTCACTTGTCTGGAGCTGGATTTGGAGTTGGCTACTTTTCCAGTGTGTGTTCTGTCAGTAAGCCAGTTTGCAACCCATCGAGTGATATAGGGTTTAATGCCCAGCTTTGTAAGTTTATCTATGATTCCAGAGTGGGGGATAGTGTTGAAAGCCTTGTCGAGGTCCAAGTAGGCTGTGTGAACCACCTTACCCTTGTTCACGGCTATGGAGACCGATTTGAAGAAGTAGATCAGGTTCAGGAGGCAAGATCGGCCCTTCACAAACCCAAACTTGGTGGGGTCCAGTGTTTGAAGGTTGCCAATATCTTTGTTTATAAGTTCCATGATAATACATTCCATGGCCTTACAGATTAGGCTCATCAGACTGATGGGATGGTAGTTCCTGGGATACAAAGTGGATTGCCCCTTGTGGAGTGGGATGACTGTAGCTGTGCGCCACTCTGTGGGCACGAAGCCTGAAGTGAGTTATAACTGAAATGTCATGGAATCACAAGAAAGTAACGACTTTTACTGCATGCATATTCTTATAGACTAGACAGACTTTTTGTGCCTAATTATCACTAGCCAGTACAACTGTATACATACATAAGTAAGTAAAGAGACATACATATTCCATGTGAAATTTCAGTTTCATTTATTTTACATAATAAAGTAAACAAGCAAGCAAACACACAGCTTCCATGTGAATTCATAGTTTTATTTATTTGACATTTTCATAACTATCATATGTAGGCATAGACAGATATTTTCAATGTAGCAGGTCGAAAATGAAACAATCTAAATCGCAAGTGAAATCAAGTTTGATATTTTGTTGAAAAAGAGAAACTGCTGATGAATCACTACACTGTAAAACATCTATAATACATGCTCACTAGTTCAAGGAACACAACTGTACATAAAACTAACAAACAATAGAGAGATACTTTTATATTTAACATAGCCACTCTATTAAACAGCTTATTTATATTTATACATTTTACATATGTACATACATGCACATATTTCAGGCATGAGCAAAAATGACATTCTTGCCTGCAAAGTTGTAGTTACAGTTTGACCTAATTTTCATTTTTTATATTCGTTCAACATTCATCTTGCTTGAATTCCACTTCAGCATTTTGCCCAACTGTTTGACATTCCTTCTGAAAGTGGTATGATTCTTTATTCTGTTTACAATTTTTGCTTTATCTCTTGCACCATGGAGCACCGGTTGTAACTCAAAAGGGTCAGTCAGCCTCCCATTTGCATGGTTATCAATCTGCAATTAATAAGTACACAAACAATTAAACAAACAGCTGAATAAAGAAATAAGGGGAAAAATAAATGATTTCATACTGAAATTAAGTTTAATTCATGGTACCTTGGACAGTACAGTACACATCTGTTTGTTATTTTCATTACGTGCTTCTTCTTTCGGCCTTTTCCCGGTTAGGAGTTGCCACAGCGGATCACCTGTCCACTCATGATTGGCAGTGGAGTTTTACGGTGCCGAGTTGTCAGCCCGGTGCCCTACCTTCGACAGAAGGCACACACACACACACACACACACACACACACACCTAGGGCAAATGTACAGTGTCCAATCTACCAACAGCATGTCTTTGAGATGTGGGAGAAAACCGGAGGAAACCCACGCAACCACAGGGAGGACATGCATACTCTGCACAGAAGGCACCCCAGCTGAGAATCGAACTAGAGAACCACTTGCTGTGAGGTGCCAATGCTAACCGCTGCACCACCATGGTACATGCTGAAGTAAACAATTAAATGTTTGTTTACAGGTACCTTGTTATGTGAGTATAGAGTTGGTACTCTTACAGGACATAAAACACAGTAGGGGGTATTCTAAAAGGAAAAATAGTGTATAAAGCTAAACTATGCAGTCAGTGTTGACATGCAGGGTATTTGCAATTCAGAGATATCTGTATCACAATCATGGTAGTATGATAATTGGTGTGGTCAGTAGTATATATTAATGACCATATAATGACATTCAAATGAGATGGCTTATAGAAATACATTCATCAATAAACTAATGTTTTTGTCTGCATGTATATTCTATATGCAGCATGCATATATATATATATATATATATATATATATATGTGTGTGTGTGTGTGTGTGTGTGTGTATATGTATGTGTATATATATATATATATATATATATATATATATATATATATATATATATAAAATGTTAATAAGTTCATAGGTATGTACTAGGCATGCAGTTCAAAAGACCATTAATAAGCATAGCCAGCTAAGCCCAAGCACTGTTGAGTGAGTTAAGCTTCATGGTCAAGAAGCACCATGCTATATACCACAAAGAGAATTTATGATTTCCAGGCTATTCATTCAGAATATTAATGAATACAGACCATGTCTAGGATTGCTTGACATGCATAGGAAGTTGAGTCAATAAGTAAAGGATTCCTTGGGATAGAAATCTGTTATGCCAGCCATGTGCCATTTCTGTGTCTATAACAGATTACAGTCTTTGTTGTGGGTGTTCACGGTGGTGTGCATGTTGCATAGCTGTAAGAGGTCAAGCAGGGTAGAATGGGCCATGCACTGTATGGATGGACAGCAGTCTGTCTGCTGAAGAATGGCATACAGAGCAAGAACTGCACATATCAAACATGACATTTGAACCCTTGATTTAAGAATCACCATGAATAGCAGGCAACAGTAAGGATTGTGGAAGGGTGTACAACTCAAAAACTGTGTAGCATCAGTGTAAATAGGATAATTTTGCCTTTAACACACATTTTCCATGTTACACCTTTTGTACTACAATAGGTCACAGGTAATGTCGGCATGTTGCAGGAGGTAATACACACACACATACATACAAAGACAGGTGTTTCCATTCACATGGAAGAGCAGTAGCAAGGGACCAGGCGATCAAACATACATGCATGAAGCTCCAGTCAACAAAAGGTATTATTGGAAGGTGCAATATGTGTCTTACAGGTAACACCCAGGTTCTGCAAATAAAAGACAACAATGTTATGTGTGGTTCATAGGTAGGTACTAGGCTATTGGCCCTAGCGCCTATACAAGCCTAGCCAAAAAGGTACCCTGGCTTTCGCCACCCAAGAAAATTATTTTCCTGTGCCCCTGTCAAGCAGAAACACAGAAATTATCCCTGGTGTGAATTTCCTGTTACCCATAGAAGAGGTTATTTTTCAGTTATCTTTCATAAGCATTGTAATTCCATCTTTCTGATTTCTTGATGTTCTCCCACAAAGTCCTTGCCCACTTTACATGAGAAGCTGCCGCTATGCTAAATGAGTGTTGAATCTAACTGAACGTGGGTATATGTCTGGGGTCCAAGCTTCATCACTCCACTGCTTTCTTCAGTACAGCCTCACCTGAAGCTGGGAAAACAGGGTACCTTTCTCATGGCAGAGAACTGCTCCTTCTTAATTGCCAGTCTATGATGAAACTGTGTGAGTGGACTTCTATGTTGTAGGCACAGTGTTTGGTAATGTTGTAGCCATTGTACTACATTGCATTCTGTGACCCCTGAGTCTGTGGCCCCTGAGTCTGGAGTCGGCCACTGGTTCTTCACCTCTTCATCAGTCATAGTTTTTTCCTATTTATCCTTAGAATATTCTTAGTTTGACCAGCTAAGTGCTCCACAATCCACATACGGCTGCTACAGGCTATGAAAAACAATCTGTTGTATTACTGATGGCATATAAATTTTTGAGTTTGTCTCATAAATCTCGCACTGCCTCCCCATGACCTTGTGCAGCCAGCTGATAGCTTGCCAGGTGTAATGCTGTGTTCAACTTGTTTTAATCAGCGTCTAACAGTAGCAGGGTGTGCGCCCTTCATTGCTTTACTGCTATGAGCCATACAACTAGATAATCTTGCACCTTTCTAGTGTCTCTAAACTGCTGCAGTGCCAGTTTGTAAGCCACCTAATAATTTCTTATCTGTTATTGTCATACGTGCATTGATATTGTGAACGAATTTGTACCCACGTGGGTACTGGTGCTGTTTCCAATGTCACTCTGTTGATTTGAGCCCACTGGGAAAGCAACATAGTGTAAAATGTGTAGTTATTCTTCACTGCACACTTTTTGCTGATTGCTCCCTGCCTGAACTATACTTACGTTGTCTGATTTTGAGTTGGGAGTACCTTGTTTGCCTTTTGTTTGTATATCCAGGAAGAACTACAACTATGTAATGGCAAATTTATGTTTACATATAATTACTCTTGGCCACTTGCAGCTGAGCTTGCTTCCTCTTAAGTACCTCCCCCCACCAAATTCTCATGGACATGGCAACAGTTATCCTGAAAAAAAAATGCAGTGGAGTTTGAGTGTGTGCTAACTCAAGTAAGAATATCATCTCTAAAAATTTAGATGACTGAAAGCAAGAATACTCTTGTTACTTGACAGGTTCGTAGGTGGTTAGTAGGCTACTGGCCCAAAGGTTTATATAACCCTAGCCATGTGTACTCAATATAATACTAGAGAAACCCAATATAAAGGATCTAGCCTAAACTCAAAATCTTAGTTAGCAATGGCTGTCCATATCTAGGAGGGTCTTAGGTGAAATCCCCGGCAAGGAATTTATGGTATCCCATCCAGGCTACAGTTAAACAGTGGCATAGATGGGCTCTGTTTGATGTGAATTGGTATCTTATTCCTGAGGTGTGACAACCTCTGAGAGACATATCTGTCTCTCCAGCAGGTCCTATTTATGTCGCAGGCCAGGTTAAGGTTCCTGGGACAAGTGACCCATATCCCATTTGTCTTGTGGATGTGCAGCATTTCTATTAGGTGTGGGTATGAGACTGCTGTGTAGGCCAGACACAGATCTCCTCTAAGTAGTCTGTATACTACTGAGTACAGTGACAGTGACTTCAGTCTGTCAATGTATGAAGTAGTGGAGACCATGTAATTTTCTTAGACACCTCTGAGGTCTCTCAAGTGGCTGCAGGTACCAGGTAAGGTACATACAAAGAGAGCATTGTACTAAAGTATTGGCCTGATGAGGGGTGAGTACAAGGGAGTTATGACCTGTTTCACTCTTGAGGCAATGCCTTTGCTAATGAGGTGAGCAACATAGAATGCCTTCCTTACCACAGTAGACACACTGTGGTCAAAATTTAGGCTACAGTCAACTTGTTTTCCCAATTCTCTCACCACTGAGTTGTTAATGTAGGGTAGGGTATTATTATTTATATGATAGTCTGCAGGGATATGTTTTTTACAAAATGGAATGATAATGCATTTTTTAGCACTGGGTTTGAGTCGACAGCTTTGGCAACAATCATTCATTTGTATAAATCCCTTGAAGTATATTGACATTGTTTAGGGATTAAATAATTTCATCTAATTTGCAGTCATCAGCAAACTTACTCAGTCACAGCCGGTCTATTTTGGCATGACCTTCTGAGAAGTATATTCCAAACAATAGGGGCCCAGTGCTGAACCCTGTGGAACTACACTGCTGGCAGGTCTGCTTGTCAAGGTAAAGTCCCCAACTTTGAGTATGATCTGAAGGAGAGCCAATTAGCAACCCACCTGACAACATAAGGGTTGATATTCAACTGGGAGAGTTTATCAATGATGCCCGAATGTGGGACTGTGTCGAAGGCCTTTGTTTATTTAAGGTAGGCTGTATGCACACATTTGCCTTTTTTATGGCTCTGGTGATGTTTTTGAAGAAGTCTACCAGGTTTAACAGCCATGACCTGTCTTTGACAAAACCAAAATTGTCGGATCAAGGGTTTGGAGATCACCTATGTCCTTTTTTATAGGGTCCATGATGATTTGTTCCATGGCCTTACAGGTAAGGCTAGTTAAGCTTATTGGTCTGTAGTTTCTGTAATTTGAGTCATACTTTTAATATTCTTGTCAAGTGGCATATGACAAATGGAAAAAGAAATCTTACTTGTAAAACTAGCAATAAAGGATCAGTGACACGAATGCTGTTAGGAGCATACAAATACCTCCTGCATGCCAGTGTAGGAATGTGCACAAGTATAGATCCACTAACACACCACATATATAGGTGTGGGTACATCTATATACATAAGAAAAGACAAGTTCATAGACAGATTTGTGCGTGTGTTTAGTGGATCTATAATGACATAAAGATATACAGCAAATACATTTTAAACAACCAAAGAAATGCATATGATAAACACACAATGACACATGACAAATGCATTTAGTTATTTAAATTATCTATTTCCATCTTGATAAGGGGTAAGTGGTGTCATCAACACAGCCATCTGAGTCACAAAAGAAGCAAGTTTGAGAAAAGTTATGAGAATTCCAGTATTAACAGTGAAGTATACCACTAAAACAATTAGGTGTACTGCATACAAATTTTTTTAATAAATACATGCATTGCTATATCTCCAGCATATATAAATTTGACAGACATTCAGGAATGCCTTGAATTGAAAGCCGGTCAGTAAGACATAGCAAGGCTTATGGTTTTACAACCACATGAATATAAACTTAGGTTACATATTGCACGCATACTTATGCACACACACATGAAAATATAGGGAAATATAGAGACTGCATTTGCATCAACTTTCAAATGATGACTGCTGTAACTCTCTTGCAGTCAAATATTCAGGGAAAGAGTGAAAGATTCAAAGATTTTATTGCAGTGCAGGGAAAAAAATAAATAAATTGAGTTGGATGGAATCACTATTATACAGACAGTTACTGTGTGATTCCTGAAAGGTGTCAGCTAAGGGGAAAATACTTTTGGTAAAAGTAACAAGATTCAGTTTCAATGTTGTCTGTCAATATTCTTATTGAAATGTTAGAGATTTTATTCTTCTATTAGGACATTTGCAACTCAGTGGGTTTGTTTCCAAGAATCCAAATGCTCAAAGCAATGCTGTCTGGAACTGAAGGGAAACTAGTGTATAAGTACATGCACTAATAAGCAACACTATTGCTGAACATATGAAAAATAATTATCTGTAAACGAAAAAAGAAAGCATGTTGCAACAAGCATGAAAATAAATACAATTGCCCAGGCTGGGATAATCATTCCACTAAGTTTTACCAAAACAAGCGCATACTAAAGATGTAACTTCAGTGCTGCAAAGAATGCAGATTTGAGTGTAACTAGATCAACTAATCTAATGGCCTGTGGGTGGGGGAGGGGAAATACAAAAGAACAAACAGTAAAGTCTTAGCATTTCCTAATAACAACCAAACCACACTGAAGTTTGTGACATCTATCCTGCAGTATGCTAACAACATTCTCTGAAAATCCTGTCTCTGTATAAATATGACTTACACTGCACTAAAAGATAAACAAAGTACTCTAGCAAGTAACTGATTTTAGAAACAAAATAATGCCCCTTTAAAAGTATTACATTACTGCTGTGTTTTCTATAGTAGTAGCAGCAGCAGTAGTTATGTCATTAAATGCCTGAAAGGCTACTTTTCCCAATGGATAAATGCACAGATTAAACTAATGAATGGGTGACACTGAGACTGTTGTCAGTAGAACTGCAATTTGAGATGGAATTTGGCTAACACCTTTGAAGTTTCCTGCAGGCAGTCTTCCCCCAACCCCCTCAGCCAAAAGTGAGCATGCTCAGCAATGCAAACCTGAAATGTAAACAAAGGCTGAATCAAAACAAAAAATCCCTGGGATTGTCCCTTTAAGGTGCTTCAAACCATTAGTCTACTCCACTATTTTCCCTTTGTGTCAGTTTTCAGCTTCTAATTTCCACAGTTTACTGACATGGTCAGTTTCTTGTTTGTATTAATTTTTATCCCACATGCCTTCTGTTTTGCATTCCTGCCTCTGTGTTGCTGATGTTGCCCTTCTGGGTCTGCCTGTAGTGCCAAATTGTTTGCACACAGCAGCTTTGTTGAACTGTTTTATCTGGCCTGTTTGTTGATTTTTTTTTTTTTATTTATTTTACATTTGTTGACCGGGCTAGTCTAACTGGATACATGTCCATTTTCAGTAGAGGCCCGAGGAGAAAAGCTCCACTGTAACAGTCTACGGTAACACACTAAGAAAAAAATATATACAAGAGGATAACTAAACTACTAAGCAGGAGTTAGCAACTAATTAGCATACAGAACAACAGAACAGCAATTAGTGAATCAAAAACACACAGCAACAACAGCAGTATTTAAATGCAGTATTGAAATTCATTTTTTTTTTTTTTTTTTTTTTTTTAGCATCTGGACTTGGACTTGACCTATCATGAAGAAAAAAGAACTAAAAATACTACCTGTGCAAGGCATTAGGTAGTGCAAAGTAAGTAGAGGTGATAGGAGGTAAAACATAAGCAAAGTAAGTAGTGGTAGTAGGAGGTAAAATCATAAGAAAGAGGAAGTCACAAGCTGAAGAGAGTCAAGGGGAAAAATTGTAGTGATGGGAGCAGTGATATAAGCTAGATGGAGACAAGGCAGTATGAGAGAAGGAGAAGTAATACCTGTCCAGATGATGGGTGTGTACAGTGCAGATAGAAGTAATTTATTAAACAGGTAAAAAGATGTGGAAGTAGGAAACCAGAGTTATTCAGGAGAAGAGCAAGGGCAGAGCCAGTGTGATTTGAGGTGGGTCTTTAAATGTTTCTTGAAAAGGGGTGTTGAGGTCAAGGTAGTAAGTTCACTAGTGAGCTTGTTCCAGTGTGTACCCACAGCATTTGAGAAAAGGGAGTCACCTGCTTTGTTCTGAGATTTACATGTGGCTACTAGAAGTTTATTAGCTGATCGTAGGGTAGTGAGATTCTTATAGGGGGAAATAAGAGTATTAAGAATAGGTCCATTAGAAGAGAAATGGAGTATCCTGTGGGTAATAGTCAGTTGCTGAAGTAGAATGAGATTTTGTAGTTCAAGCCAACCTAGCTGTCTGAGATTTAAGCAATGATGAGTCCAATATGGGGCACCTGTAGCAAACCTGATAATGTTGTGGTAGGATGAGGCTAGTTTTGATAGGTTTGTTTTTGATAGGTTAAAGGTTGGAGAGGCATACAGTAGTGTTGAGATGAGATGTGTTTGAGCTAAAGATATCCTAGTCTCTGGTGTGAGAAATTGTTTAAGTCTATAGAGTGCACCTATTTTTTTGTTAACTGTTTTTATAGTTAGATTGATGTGAGCATCAAAGTTTAGTTGATTATCTATTGTGACACCAAGCAGTTTTGTGGTGCTGTTGGGTGATATAAGCGTGCCATTGTTAGAGACAATAGTAAAGGAAATTGGGATGGACTTATAAGTTGGAGTAATCAATAGTAACTTAGTCTTTTAGGATTAAGGAGGAGACAGATGTGTTTGAACCAATTTTCTGCTGCAGTAAAAACATTTTGGGTACATGAATGTAGTTCAGCAGGAGACATTGCAGTGCAGATGAGTGTAGAGTCATCTGCATACTGAATGCAAGTGGAGGATGGGAGGGAGGTATTCAGGTTATTAATAAAGATGGAGAAGAGGAGGGGACCTAGAATAGAGCCTTGTGGGACTCCAGTGGAGACTGGGAGCTGGGAGGATAAATGACTGTCCCAGAGAACTGCTTGTTGTCTGTTTGACAGGTAGGAGTTGAACCACTGAATAGCCATTGTGTCAAGAGAAAGGGATTTAAGCATATAAATCAGAAGATGGTGATTTACCATATCGAATGCTTTCGAGAGGTCAAGAAATAATGCAGATGAGTATAGATTATTGTTGCGATTTTTGTTGATGGAGTCTGTAAAGGAGATAAGGGCAGTGGTGGTACTATGGAATGGTCTAAAACCGTGCTGTGAGTCAGCAAGTAGGTTATTATGGAGAAGGTGCTCTAGAAATTGTTGGTGGACACATCGTTCCATGATTTTAGCTAGAGGAGAGAGTAGGGCTATGGGATGGTAATTTGAAAGTTCAGTTGTATTTCCCCCTTTATGTAAAGGGATGATACGGGAGATTTTCCAGAGAGATGGAATAGTGGATTCGGTTATGGTTCTGTTTATTAAGATGGAGACTGGGAATGCTAGTACCTCTGCAGCTAGCTGCAGATACTCTGCTGGCAGTTTGTCTGCTGAGGGGGTACAAGGTTTAAGTTTTCGGAGTTGGTTGTAAATGAAGGCTGGGGATACTGTGTTCAACTTTAAAGATGGTATTTTATTATTAGGAGGGTTAAGTCCAAGGGTTGTGGGTGGAGTTAAGGTGTTGGCAAGAGAGGTGACTGTTTCTGAGAAGAAGTTATTGAAGGTGTCAGCAATTTTATTAGGAGGGGTCTGAGATAGGTTGGCAGGGGTGGGTGTTTTGGAGTTTCCAGGGTATAGGAGTTTCTTGATTCCAGACCAAAATTTTTGAGGGTTCTGTTGGGGGTTTTGTTGAAATTTAAAGTAGAAGTTTTTTTTGTCAAGGAGTATAAGTTTCTTTGTGGTATTTCTAAGGTGTTTGAAATGTTGGTGGTCAGTGGTTTTTTTTGTGATTCTCCATTTTGCCCAAAGTTTGTTTCTTAGTATCATTTTTTGCTTGGTTTCTTTGGAAAGCCATGGAGCTGCTTTGGACCTTATTTTAATTTGGTGAAATGGGGCATGGCTGTCCAGAATTTGGAGGAATTTATTATTGAAATAAGTGACTGCTTCATCGAGAGGAAGGTCTTTGAGAGGTGCCCAGTTGCAAGCTTTAAGTTCTAAGAGGAAGTTGGGAAGGCTGAAATTTTTCTTACTGCGTATAGTTCGATATACTGACTGCATAGGACTACTATGTTTTTGTTTGCAAATGTATGTAAGGAGGTGGTCACTAATATTGTCAGGGAGTATACCTGTTTTATATGCAAGGGGATTGTTATTTACAAGTATCCAATCAAGAATACTCTGTTTCTTGGTAGGTTTATGTATTCTTGTAGGGAAGTTTATGATTTGTTGGAACGTGTAGAGGTTTATGAGAGAGGTGGGTTTAGTGGAACAGCAGGAGTTCCAATCAATATTGAGATCACCTAAAAGGATAGTTTCCTGTGGGATGGTAGAAGAGAGCCAGCTAAGGATATTTTCAAGTGTATTTATATTTTTCCTGGGAGGGATGTAGCAACACATAATGTATATTGCTTTGTTCTTATTAATCTGAAGTTTGGAGCAAAGGAGTTCAGCATTTGTAGGGGAGGGAGGTTGGGAGTCTATCAGGCTAATTTGTAATTCAGATTTATAAAGTATGGCAACTCCCCCACCTTTTTTGTTTGGGCGATCGAGTCTTAAGATACTGTAACCAGGTGGGGTAATTTCATTGTCTTTGATTGCTGGTTTAAGCCAGGTTTCAGTTAGGCAGAGGTTGTCAGATGAGTAGAGGTCAATTAGGGCATGGAGCTGGGTGATTTTATTTGTTATACTGCGAATATTTAGGTGAGCAACTGAAAGTGAGTTGGGAGAAAAGGGGGATTTCATGGAGTTAGTATTTTGGTCAGTGAGGGTAAGTGGAAAGGAGTTGTTAGGGCCAGGGTTGGGATGTATGTCCCCATGAACCAGTAGGAGCAGGATAGGGGAGGGAAGTATTTGTGTGTATTTTGAGTAGGTGAGGTAGAGCTTTCTGGTTTTGTAGTATTTGTTGTGGTTTATTCGGTGAAATTGGGGAGGAATGTATGGGGATGATGATGGCAGGGTAGGATATGGTATTGTGGTTGGGAAGAGAGTAGGGTTAGTTTGCTTTGATAATGTAAGGGAGTCTGACAGACTTAGGTTTTCATAGTAGGTAAGGGTGTAAGATATAACCAGGAAATTTAGGAATGTGAATGAACACAGTATGTTAAGGTAAATTGAAGTATTAGGTTTCATAGTGCTGGAAGTAGTAAAATGGGTGTGGTGTTTGGAGGGAGTGTTGAGGGGGGAGGTGTGGACAGTGCTAGGTAGGTTTGGAAGTGTGAAATGAGTAAGTAGTGTGATAGGTGGTAAGATACTAGGGGTGTGGCAAGGCAAGTATAAGATTGGAGACACTGGGGGTGGGTGGGAATTGGGGGTAGGGTATGGGGAAGCGAAGTGCCCGAGGGCTAACGGATGGTAGACCCACTGAGGGAGTGGACACAAGGAAAACAATCGGAGGAGATATGAAAGGTAAGGGTAGTTTGGATGTGAGTAGGTGGAAGGAGAGAGCCTTGAAAATAGTGAAATAAGCAGGGTAGATAGGTGAGAAAGTTCAGTAGAGGTATAAGGGAAAAGTGGAGCTACAGTATGTGGTCCTTCATCATTATGAACAGGAGGGGAATGAGATATACACCCATGGTACCTCTTAACTGCCACTGATTTTGCCTCATATTTGTACCCTGACCCTTGCAATGTTTTTTTTTTTTTTGTAAAAACAGGTAGTATAGTTTCAGAAAATTGCTAACTTTAGGCAAATTGGAGAGATATTTAAAAATTGTCCCTCATTTTGGGCCTTTGCTCCCATCCCCTTGACCTCAGTTTTGTGTGTTTGTGTGTGTGTGTGTGTGTGTGTGTGTGTGTGTTAAACCTGGAATGCTAACTACTGATTCTGAGATTTACGTATTAGCTCTTGCTGTGACAGAACTAAAGTTAGATTTGGTGGTACTGTTCTGAGTATTTTCCTTATAATTAGCTGTAATCAGCTACTTGGCAAATAACAGCAGCTCACAACTTTTTCCCCTTCAAAAATCAGTGTAAGAATTTGCTTATTTTCCCTGCAACATCCACCTCCAGTAGCATTTCTTAAATCTAATCTCACAGAAGCGTGTTTACATGCTTTATACTTAGCTACAGCATACCTAATCAGTGAATCATTATGCAGTGCTGTTTGTTGTATTTTAAGACCCATGCAGATCTTTATCTGTTCTCAGCTGTAACAGACTTTGAGTTCTGTCATCCATCCATTTGAACAGATAAACTTTTATTTTTGTACTTCAACTTCTGCTGCTACTGCTGTTTTTGTTTATAATGTTACTATTTTTATTGCATTCCGTATACAAATGGTATAGGGAGAGACCTAGCTGATATGATGGAGAGAAGGAAGGTTGATATATTGTGCGTGCAAGAGACCAGATGGAAGGGAAGTAAGGCCAGGTGTATAGGAAGCGGGTTCAAATTATTCTATCATGTTGTGGATGGCAGGAGAAATGGGATAGGGGTTATCCTGAAGGAACAGTATGCTAAGAGTGTTTTGGAGGTGAAAAGAGTGTCGGATAGAGTGATGTTTATGAAGCTTGAAATTGATGGTGTAATGATGAATGTTAGTGCATATGCTCCACAATTTAGGTGTGCGATAGATGAGAAAGGAAAAATTTGGAGTGAGTTGGATGAAGTGGTGGTGAGTGTACCCAAGGGTTAGAGACTAGTGATTGGAACGGACCTCAATAGGCATGTTGATGAAGTGAACAGAGGGGATGAGGAAGTGATGGGTAGGTATGGTGTTAAGGAGAGGAATGCAGAAGGTCAGATGATTGTGGATTTTGAGAAAAGGATGGGCATGGCTGTGGTGAATACATATTTTAAGAGGAGGGAGGAGTATAGGGTGACATACAAGAGTGGAGGAAGATGCACATAGGTGGATTATAAACTATGTAAGAGGGCCAGTCTGAAGGAGATTGGAGAATGTAAAGTGGTGACAGGGGAAAGTGTAGTTAAGCAGCATAGAATGGTGGTCTGTAGGATGACGTTGGTGATCAAGAAGAGGAGGAGGAGTGTGAAAGCAGTGCCAAGGATTAAATGGTGGAAGTTAAAAAAGGGTGATTGTGAGGTGGAATTCAGGGAAGAGTTAAGACAGGCACTGGGAGGCAGTGAAATGTTACCGAATAGCTGGGTAACTACAGCAGAGCTAGTAAGGGAGACTGCTAGAAATGTGCTTGGTGTGACATCTGGACAGAGGAAGGAGGCCAAGGAGACCTGATGGTGGAATGAGGAAGTACAGGAGAGTATACAGAGGAAGAGGCTGGCAAAGAAGAAGTGGGATTGTCAAAGAGATGAAGAAAGTAGACATGAGTATAAGGAGATGAGTCGCATGGCAAAGAGAGAGGTGGCGAAGGCTAAGGATAAGGAATATGGAGAGTTGCATGTGAAATTGGACACTAAAGAGGGAGAAAAGGACCTGTACCGATTGGCTAGGCAGAGGGACAGAGCTGGGAAAGATGTGCAGCAGGTAAGGGTGATAAAGGATAGTGAGAGAAACATACACACAAGTGAGGAGAGTGTGTTGAGTAGATAGAAAGAGTGCTTTGAAGGGCTGATAAATGAAGAAAATGAGAGAGAAAGAAGGTTGGATGATGTGGGGATAGTGAATCAGGAAGTGAAACAGATTAGCAAGGAGGAAGTAAGGACAGCTATGAAGAGGATGAAGAATGGAAAGACTGTTGGCGCAGATGACATACCAGTGGAAGCATGGAGGTGCTTAGGTGAAATGGCAGTGGAATTTTTAACCAGATTGTTTAATGAAATTTTGGAAAGTCAGAGGATGCCTGAGGAGTGGAGAAAGTGTTTTGGTACCTGTCTTTAAGAATGAGGGTGATGTGCAGAGCTGCAGTAACTACAGGGGGATAAAACTGATCAGTCACAGCTTGAAGTTATCGGAAAGAGTAGTGGAAGCTAGGTTAAGAAGGGAGGTAATGATTAGTGATCAGCAGTATGGTTTCATGCCAGGAAAGAGCACTACAGATGCAATATTTGCTCTGAGAGTGTTGTTGGAGAAATACAGAGAAGGTCAGAAGGAGTTGCATTGTGTCTTACTGGACTTAGAGAAAACATATGACAGGGTGCCCAGAGAAGAGTTGTGGTATTGTATGAGGAAGTCGGGAGTGGCAGAGAAGTATATAAAAGTGGTACAGGATATGTACGAGGGTAGTGTGACATTGGTGAGGACTGTGGTTGGAGTGACAGATACCTTTAAGGTGGCAGTGGAATTACATCAAGGATCAGCTCTGAGCCCTTTCTTATTTGCAGTGGTGATGGACAGGTTGACAGATGAGATCAGACAGGAGGCCCCGTGGACTATGATGTTTACAGATGACATTGTGATATGTAGTGAGAGTAGGGATCAGGTTGAGAAGACCCTGGAGAGGTGGAGATATGCTTTAGAGAGGAGAGGAATGAAGGTCAGCAGGGCTAAAACAGAATATATGTGTGTAAATGTGAAGGAGGGTAGAGGAATGGTGAGGATGCAGGGAGTACAGTTGGTAAAGGTGGATGAGTTTAAGTACTTGGGATCAACAGTTCAGAGTAATGGTGAGTGTGGAAGAGAGGTGAAGAAGAGAGTACAGGCAAGGTGGAATGGGTGGAGAAGAGTGTCAGGAGTGATTTGTGACAGACTGGTACCAGTAAGAGTGAAAGGGAAGGTCTACAAGAGGGTAGTGAGACCAGCTATGTTATATGGGTTGGAGACGGTGGCATTGACGAAAAGGCAGGAGTCAGAGCTGGATGTGGCAGAGTTAAAGATGTTAAGATTTGCAGTGGGTGTGGCTAGGATAGACAGGATTAGGAATCAGTATATTAGTGGGTCAGCTCAGATTGGACAGTTTGGAGACAAAGCAAGAGAGGCGAGATTGCGTTGATTTGGATATGTGCTGAGGAGGAATGCTGGGTATATTGGGAAAAGGATGCGAAGGATGGAGTTGCCAGGTAAGAGGAAAAGAAGAAGGCCTAAGATAAGGTTTATGGATGTGGTGAGAGAGGACATGCAGGCAGTTGGTGTGAAAGAGCATGATGCAGAGGACAGGAAGAAATGGAAACAGAAGATCCGCTGTGGCAACCCCTAATGGGAACAGCCGAAAGAGGATGAGTATACAAATGTAGTGGTTCATAGGTAGGTACTAGGCTATCTGTCCGAGGGCATTTATAAGCGTAGCCAGAGTTTGTCAACTTTCGCCACCCCATTGATTAATTAACTGAGCCTCTGTTAATAAGAGCCAATGAAGTGATTCCGGGGTGTATTTTCTGTTACCCATCCACTCGTCAAGGTTTCTCTTGAAGAGTGTTAGTGAGGGGCTCTGCCTAATGTAGTTAGGAATTTTGTTCCAAAGCATGGGGAGTCTCTGTGACAGGAATCTATCCCTCCAGCATGTTCTATTTAGTGTTGTGGCGAGCTTTAGCTGACTAGAGCGAGTGGCTCGCAGTGATTTGGATTTCTTTAGGTGGAGCAGGTCCATCAATTCTGAGTTGGACATGGCTTTGTAAGTCAGGCAGAGATCACCTCTGAGTAAGCGATATGCCACTGAGTACAGCTGGAGTTCTTCCAGTCGGGCTGTTTTAGACCAGTAATCCTCTTGGTGAGGTTCTTTTATGGTCTTTCCAGCTGTTGGAAGTGTCTTGTGAGGTACATCCCAAACGGGGCATTGTACTGTATGATGGGTGTGATGAGTGACGAGTAGAGGGGCAGTTTAACCTCCTTATTTCTAGATGCGAACCCTTTAGTAATTAGATGGGCTACATAGAAGGATTTCCTAACTACTTTGGCAATATAATTGTCAAAGGAGAGATTATTATCTACCTGGGTCCCCAGATCTCTTATTACCTCTTCTGTATTAAGGAGGCAGCCACCTATGTGGTAATTTATGGGTGTTTTGTTTTTCCCATATAGGATGACTTTGCATTTTTTGGCATTTAGCTTGAGACCGTGACTATGACACCAGGTGTCCTTCTCAGTAAGACCCTTTTGGAGAATGTGTCAGCCGGAGAGTCAGTTATGGCTCCCAGTTTGCAGTCATCGGCGAACTTGGTTAGCCATAGTCCTTCTGTGTTTGCCTGTACTTCTGAGAAGTATATGCCGAACAGTAGGGGTCCCAGGACCGAGCCTTGTGTGACACCACTTGTGACTGGTTTAGAATCGGACCTGGAGTCCGCTATTCTTAACGTGTGAGTTTTGTCTATAAGTCAGTTGGCAACCCATCTTGTGACGTACGGGTTTATGTTCCGGCTGGTGAGTTTTTC
>NC_056729.1:1864309108-1864430878 GCF_019279795.1 Protopterus annectens
TATGGAGAGGATCATAATGGAGCTCATAAACAAACATATAGGGGACTTGCAGACATTGGACCCGACCCAGTTTGGCTTTGTCAAGGGCAGATCATGCCTTTTGAACTTGGTCGACTTCTTCACCAAGGCGATTGATGAGGGAAAGGCAGTCCATACAGCCTACCTTGACCTTGGAAAGGCTTTCGACACAATACCCCACTCGGGTATTGTAGAAAAACTTACCAGCTTAAATGTAAACCCATATGTCACAAGATGGGTTGCAAACTAGCTTAAGGACAGAACCCACAGGGTTAGAGTTGCTGGCGCTATGTCAGACTCCAAGCCGGTCACATGTGGTGTCCCACAGGGCTCGGTCCTTGGCCCCTATTGTTGCATCTACTTCTCAGAAGTACAGGCCAACATGGGAGGACTTTATTGACAAAGTTTGCAGACGACTGCAAACTGGGCTATAGTGGAAAGTGCATCAGACACGGATATCCTTCAGAAGGGACTCACGGAAGCAGATAGCTGGTGCCAGAGCCATGGCATGAAGTTAAATGCCAAAAAATGTATAGTCATACCCTTCGGGAAAAACAAGGTAACCCCAAGCTACCATATAGGCGCAATCCACTAAGCACAGAAGAGGTTATCAGGGACCTGGGGACCCAGGTTGACAGTGGCCTTTCTTTGACACTCACGCTAAGCTAAGGTGGTTAGAAAGACCTTCTACATTGCCCACCTGATCATGAAGGGATTCACATCCAGATCTAGTGAGGTCATTGTTCCCTGTACTCTTCACTTATCAGACCAATGATCGAAAGTACAATGCCCCATTCGGGATGCATCTCACCCGACATCTGCAGCAATTGGAGAGACCCCAAAAGTTCCTCACCAAAAGGATAAAGGGACTCCAAAATCTGTCATATGCTGCCAGATTGAAGAAACTCCAGCTCTATTCAGTCGCATACCGTCTGCTCAGAGGTGACATGTGCCTGAGATACAAGGCCATGTTCAACCCGGAATAAATGGACATGCTCCACCTCAAAAAATCCAAATCCACCAAAACCACTAGAGCAAGCGACTTAAACCTTAGCAGGGATATAAATAGGACGTGCTGGAGGGATAGATTTATCACTCAGAGACTCCCTATGCTGTGGAATAAAATCCCGGTCCATGTGAGGCAGAGCACCTCGCTGGCTCTGTTCAAGAGAAATCTTGACCTGTGGATGGGAGATCGTAGGTTTACCCCGGGAATCATCTCTGTGTCACTGCTGGACAGAGGCACAACAAACTAATGGGCACAGTATTTTTTCATATAAGGGGTGGCGTAAGCCACAAAACTTTGGGCTAGGCTTATAAATGCCTCAGGGCAGATAGCCTAGTATAAACCTATGAACCATCACAAACCAGACAACACATAAAACACAAAATCAGTGTGCCGCACAATCACTGCCCTTAAGGTGAAATAACATACTTAACACACTAGTAATAGGCGACTCTACAGTCAGGCACACAGACGTCCCACTCACTAGGCTGGACAAGGAGAAGGTTACTGTTAGCTGCCTGTTGGGAGCCAGAATCCGCCACGTAACACAAGCAATCAGGTCACTCCAGAACAAGTACAAATATGACTCTGTCATTGTTCTGGTTGGTGTGAATGACCGGAGACGTACCTCCCTGGACTACATGGAAGAGCTCTCTGATCATGTAGCCGAGGCGGGTATGACCCTGACTCTGAGTAGCATCCTGCTCTCACCAAGAATGATACCACAGTATAAATAAAAAATGATTAATTTCAACAATTGGCTAAGCTTCTGGTGTCATTCAAAGGGGATCCAGTGTCTGTCAGCCTGGGATGGCATGCTCGACAGGCCTCATTGCTTCGCAAGAGACGGCTTGCACCTGTCACCCCTAGGCTTTCGAATACTGGCCAAGGCTCTTGCTGCCCCCATAGTGCCTTTTTTTAGGCAAGGCTCAAAAGTCAAACCCACCTCCGTAAACAGCACAAATAAAAAAATGAGGGTTATGCTAGGAGTTTAAATCTCAAAATGCATGTGCTCGAAGCACTCCTCAGTATGGAGAACGTCGGCATCTGTGCAGTAACTGAAACCTGGTTCAAGGCTCCACAGAACACCCCAGCACTACCAGGCTACAACTCATACCACACATTTCGGCCACAGAACATGGACCGAAACACAAAAGGAGGGGGTATATCCATATTCATCAAGGATACCTACACCTCCAGGTTAGTGGCAGAGCATGATACCTCCGAGATCATCCATGTGCAACTAACATCAGGCAAATCTGCAATGCAAATTGTGGCCTGCTACAGATCACCCTCCATGACCCAGGACCACCACTCCGCCTTTCTGGAGATACTGGAAAACATGAAGGTCCTACAAAACACCCTGATATTGGGCGATTTCAATTACCCTACCGTTAACTGGGAAAACTACTCAAGTACAAACTCCCAGGTCCAGTGCTTCCTGGAATTTATCAACTCAAATGCCCTGGATCAGCTGGCAAACTCCCTTACCAGAGGTGAAAACATAGTGGACCTGGTCATCACCAACATGGGCGACAAGTGTTCCACACCAGAGGTCAACCCGTCACTGGTTAGATCAGACCATAAATGAATCACTCTAGATGTCCACACCACACCACCACCTCCAACCAAGGAAACCACAGTGAAAAACTTTCTATAGCAAACTTCACCTTACTTAAGACAGAGGTGGTAAGTTTCACAGCCCCACGCTAAAGGATAACAGTGTCCAAGATGCAGGAACCTTTACAAATGCACTCTATGAGCACCTACAAGGATGCATGGATCCCTAGCAAAACCAAGACTCACTCCCCTAAGAGAAGGAAACCAGTCTGGTGGACCCCTGCCATAAAACAGGCTATACAACAGAAGGAGGAAACTAGTTCAGAAAAAAGCAAATCCCAAGAAGGAAAGACATCCCTGATCAGTATCAGTAAGAAACTAAGGTCCCTCATAAAATCCTGCAAGGCTAACTTTGAAAGAAAAATAGCAAAGGATTCGAAAGATAACCACAAAGCCTTCTTTAGCTATGTCAAGACTCTAATGGTAACTCGCAGATATGCTCTGAGCTAGTGCAAAATTGCACAAAATATACTGAACCCACTGATATTGCCAACATCCTGGCAGGTAGATTCAGTGCAAACTTCATCCCCCTCTCACCCCCAAAAGGGCTCACAACAATACCGGAAAAGTGTAGTGTCCCGGAAATCACAGGTGAAAACAGCCCTTTCAAAAGCCAAAAGCACAGCGTCAATGGGGCCAGATTGTGTCCCAGGCTGCGTCTTGCATGAACTACAGAACAAACTAACCCCCCCCCACCTAAACACACTGTTCAACCTCAGCCTCTCCACAGGCTACGTGCCCATAGAATGGAGCACAGCAACGGTTATTCCGCTCCACAAAGGAGGGGCCACAACTGACCCTATCGCCCCATAAGCCTGACTAGCCTGGTCTGCAAGGCTATGGAGTGCATCATCATAGAACTCGTTAACAAAGACATTGGGAAACTCCAAACACTTGACCCAACCCAGTTTGGCTTTGTTAAGGGCAGATCATGCCTACTAAACCTGGTTGACTTCTTCGAGACAGTCATCAAGGCCATAGATGAGGGGAAGGTATTTCACACAGCCTACCTTGACCTCACCATGGCTTTTGACACCATTCCCCGCTCGGGAATTATAGAAAAACTCACCAGCCAGAACATAAACCCCTACGTCACAAGATGGGTTGCCAACTGACTTATAGACAAAACTCATACGTTAAGAATAGCGGACTCCAGGTCCGATTCTAAACCAGTCACAAGTGGTGTCACACAAGGCTCGGTCCTGGGACCCCTATTGTTCGGCATATACTTCTCAGAAGTACAGGCAAACACAGAAGGACTATGGCTAACCAAGTTCGCCGATGACTGCAAACTGGGAGCCATAACTGACTCTCCGGCTGACACATTCTCCAAAAGGGCCTTACTGAGAAGGACACCTGGTGTCAAAGTCATGGTCTCAAGCTAAATGCCAAAAAATGCATAGTCATCCCATTTGGGAAAAACAAAACACCCATAAATTACCACATAGGTGGCCGCCTCCTTAATACAAAAGAGGTAATAAGAGATCTGGGGTCCCAGGTAGATAATAATCTCTCCTTTGACAATTATATTGCCAAAGTAGTTAGGAAATCCTTCTATGTAGCCCATCTAATTACTAAAGGGTTCGCATCTAGAAATAAAGAGGTTAAACTACCCCTCTACTCGTCAATCATCACACCCATCATAGAGTACAATGCCCTGTTTGGGATGTACCTCACAAGACACTTCCAACAGCTGAAAAGACCATAAAAGAACCTCACCAAGAGGATTACTGGTCTAAAACAGCCCGACTGGAAGAACTCCAGCTGTACTCAGTGGCATATCGCTTACACAGAGGAGATCTCTGCCTGACTTACAAAGCCATGTCCAACTCAGAATTGATGAACATGCTCCACCTAAAGAAATCCAAATCACTGCGAGCCACTCGCTCTAGTCAGCTAAACCTCACCACAACACTAAATAGAACATGCTGGAGGGATAGACTCCTGTCACAGAGACTCCCCATGCTTTGGAACAAAATTCGTAACTACATTAGGCAGAGCCCCTTACTAACACTCCAAGAGAAACCTTGACGAGTGGATGGGTAACAGAAAATACACCCTGGAATCACTTCACTGGCTCTTCTTGACAGAGGCTCAGTTAATTAATCAATGGGGTGGCGAAAGCTGACAAACTCTGGCTACGCTTATAAATGCCCTCGGGCAGATAGCCTAGTACCTACCTATGAACCATTACATTTGTATACTCATCATCTTCTTTCGGCTGTTCCCGTTAGGGGTCACCACAGCGGATCTTCTGTTTCCATTTCTTCCTATCCTCTGCATCATGCTCTTTCACACCAACCGCCTGCATGTCCTCTCTCACCACATCCATAAACCTTATCTTAGGCCTTCTTCTTTTCCTCTTACCTGGCAACTCCATCCTTTGCCCAATATACCCAGCATCCCTCCTCAGCACATATCCAAATCAACGCAATCTCGCCTCTCTTGCTTTGTCTCCAAACTGTCCAACCTGAGCTGAACCACTAATATACTGATTCCTAATCCTGTCTATCCTAGCCACACCCACTGCAAATCTTAACATCTTTAACTCTGCCACATCCAGCTCTGACTCCTGCCTTTTCATCAGTGCCACCATCTCCAACCCATATAACATAGCTGGTCTCACTACCCTCTTGTAGACCTTCCCTTTCACTCTTACTGGTACCTGTCTGTCACAAATCACTCCTGACACTCTTCTCCACCCATTCCACCTTGCCTGTACTCTCTTTTTCACCTCTCTTCCACACTCACCATTACTCTGAACTGTTGATCCCAAGTACTTAAACTCATCCACCTTTACCAACTGTACTCCCTGCATCCTCACCATTCCTCTACCCTCCTTCACATTTACACACATATATTCTGTTTTAGCCCTGCTGACCTTCATTCCTCTCCTCTCTAAAGCATATCTCCACCTCTCCAGGGTCTTCTCAACCTGATCCCTACTCTCACTACATATCCCAATGTCATCTGTAAACATCATAGTCCACGGGGCCTCCTGTCTGATCTCATCTGTCAACCATCTATCCATCACCACTGCAAATAAGAAAGGGCTCAGAGCTGATCCTTGATGTAATCCCACCTCCACCTTAAAGGTATCTGTCACTCCAACCACAGTCCTCACCAATGTCACACTACCCTCGTATATATCCTGTACCACTTTTATATACTTCTCTGCCACTCCCGACTTCCTCATACAATACCATAACTCCTCTCTGGGCACCCTGTCATATGTTTTCTCTAAGTCCAGTAAGACACAATGCAACTCCTTCTGACCTTCTCTGTATTTCTCCAACAACACTCTCAGAGCAAATATTGCATCTGTAGTGCTCTTTCCTGGCATGAAACCATACTGCTGATCACTAATCATTACCTCCCTTCTTAACCTAGCTTCCACTACTCTTTCCGATAACTTCAAGCTGTGACTGATCAGTTTTATCCCCCTGTAGTTACTGCAGCTCTGCACATCACCCTTATTCTTAAAGATAGGTACCAAAACACTTTCCTCCACTCCTCTGGCATCCTCTGACTTTCCAAAATTTCATTAAACAATCTGGTTAAAAATTCCACTGCCATTTCACCTAAGCACCTCCATGCTTCCACTGGTATGTCATCTGCGCCAACAGTCTTTCCATTCTTCATCCTCTTCATAGCTGTCCTTACTTCCTCCTTGCTAATCTGTTTCACTATCCCCACATCATCCAACCTTCTTTCTCTCTCATTCTCTTCATTTATCAGCCCTTCAAAGCACTCTTTCTATCTACTCAACACACTCTCCTCACTTGTGAGTATGTTTCCCTCACTATCCTTTATCACCCTTACCTGCTGCACATCTTTCCCAGCTCTGTCCCTCTGCCTAGCCAATCGGTACAGGTCCTTTTCTCCCTCTTTAGTGTCCAATCTCTCATGCAACTCTCCATATGCCTTATCCTTAGCCTTCGCCACCTCTCTCTTTGCCATGTGTCTCATCTCCTTATACTCATGTCTACTTTCTTCATCTCTTTGACAATCCCACTTCTTCTTTGCCAGCCTCTTCCTCTGTATACTCTCCTGTACTTCCTCATTCCACCATCAGGTCTCCTTGGCCTCCTTCCTCTGTCCAGATGTCACACCAAGCACCTTTCTAGCAGTCTCCCTTACTAGCTCTGCTGTAGTTACCCAGCTATTCGGTAACATTTCACTGCCTCCCAGTGCCTGTCTTAACTCTTCCCTGAACTCCACCTCACAATCACCCTTTTTTAACTTTCACCATTTAATCCTTGGCACTGCTTTCACACTCCTCCTCCTCTTCTTGATCACCAACGTCATCCTACAGACCACCATTCTATGCTGCTTAACTACACTTTCCTCTGTCACCACTTTACATTCTCCAATCTCCTTCAGACTGGCCCTCTTACATAGGATATAATCCACCTGTGTGCATCTTCCTCCACTCTTGTATGTCACCCTATACTCCTCCCTCCTCTTAAAATATGTATTCACCACAGCCATGCCCATCCTTTTCGCAAAATCCACAATCATCTGACCTTCTGCATTCCTCTCCTTAACACCATACCTACCCATCACTTCCTCATCCCCTCTGTTCACTTCATCAACATGCCTACTGAGGTCCGTTCCAATCACTAGTCTCTAACCCTTGGCTACACTCACCACCACTTCATCCAACTCACTCTTTTCTTTCTCATCTATCGCACACCTAAATTCTGGAGCATATGCACTAACATTCATCATTACACCATCAATTTCAAGCTTCATAAACATCATTCTATCCGACACTCTTTTCACCTCAAAACACTCTTAGCATACTGTTCCTTCAGGATAACCCCTATCCCATTTCTCCTGCCATCCACAACATGATAGAATAATTTGAACCCGCTTCCTATACACCTGCCCTTACTTCCCTTCCATCTGGTCTCTTGCACGCACAATATATCAACCTTCCTTCTCTCCATCATATCAGCTAGGTCTCTCCCTATACCATTTGTATACGGAATGCAATAAAAATAGTAACATTATAAACAAAAACAGCAGTAGTAGCAGAAGTTGAAGTACAAAAATAAAAGTTTATCTGTTCAAATGGATGGATGACAGAACTCAAAGTCTGTTACAGCTGAGAACAGATAAAGATCTTCATGGGTCTTAAAATACAACAAACAGCACTGCATAATGATTCACTGATTAGGTATGCTGTAGCTAAGTATAAAGCATGTAAACACGCTTCTGTGAGATTAGATTTAAGTAATGCTACTGGAGGTGGATGTTGCAGGGAAAATAAGCAAATTCTTGCACTGATTTTTGAAGGGGAAAAAGTTGTGAGCTGCTGTTATTTGCCAAGTAGCTGATTACAGCTAATTATAAGGAAAATACTCAGAACAGTACCACCAAATCTAACTTTAGTTCTGTCACAGCAAGAGCTAATACGTAAATCTCAGAATCAGTAGTTAGCATTCCAGGTTTAACAACACACACAACTGAGGTCAAGGGGATGGGAGCAAAGGCCCAAAATGAGGGACAATTTTTAAATATCTCTCCAATTTGCCTAAAGTTAGCAATTTTCTGAAACTATACTACCTGTTTTTACAAAAAAAAAAAAAAAAACATTGCAAGGGTCAGGGTAAAAATATGAGGCAAAATCAGTGACAGTTAAGAGGTACCATGGGTGTATATCTCATTCCCCTCCTGTTCATAATGATGAAGGACCACATCAACAAACAGGCCAGATAAAACAGTTCAACAAAGCTGCTGTGTGCAGACAATTTGGCACTACAGGCAGACCCAGAAGGGCAACATCAGCAAGACAGAGGCAGGAATGCAAAACAGAAGCCATGTGGGATAAAAATTAATACAAACAAGAAACTGACCATGTCAGTAAACTGTGGAAATTAGAAGCTGAAAACTGACACAAAGGGAAAATAGTGGAGTAGACTAATGGTTTGAAGCACCTTGGGCTTGTCCTTGACAGAAATGGAAATATAAACGAGGTGGGTCAAACCTAGACTAAGGGATGTAGCAGTCACATGGTCAAGTTTCAGGGGGAGTGTGCGACACAAGAATGCCAAAAAAGCTCCAACTTAAAGGGAATGTCCCAGGGATTTTTTTGTTTTGATTCTGGTCTTTGTTTACATTTTCAGTTTTGCTTTCTGGGCATGTCCCAGCTTGGACTATGAGGGGTTGGGGGAGGGTGCTTACAGGAAGCTTCAGAGGTGTTAGCCAGCTTCCAGCTAAGATTGCAGCTATACTCACAACAGCTCTCACCGAGGCATTAGTTAGTTTCACTTGTGCTATTTATCCTCAGAGAAAACTAGCTTTTCAGGAATGTAATGACCTGTCTTGCCACTACCCTGAAGGAAAGGGTTATCTAACAGTGTAGTACCCCACGGGCGGTACTGCGCAACTTAGGGCATGTCCAAATTGATTGGCACATTTGAGTGACAGCGAGCATTGAAACCTGTAACTGTAATTATCCCAAATAGTGCAGGCCTGTTCTCTCACAAAAGCAAATATTAGGACCCCTTCCCATAGCTCAACGCATCAGAGACAAACTCACAAATAATACGGTACACTTTTAAAATGTTACTGCTGTTAACTCACAACATTGATATAATAAGAGAATGGTGAATCAACATCCATTTTCTGAAATAAGTCTGTAACTAATTATTATTATCTGAGTATAACTCACCACCTGGTCTCCAAAAGGAGAGTTTAAGAGGGACAAGGTTAATATCGGAGTCAAAAAAAGGGTCATGTGAGAGGTACACTGCTTTTTATGAATTTAGTGAATGCTGCCCCTTGAAGATAACTCTTGTGTTCTGTTAAATGTATAACCAAGGTGCTTTTATTGAGGAATCAACTCTATTGCTTCAGGCACTATTATATTAGTCTTGTCGGTGATAATGATGATGTGTTTGAGGAACTTCTGCTTCGCTGGCTTTATGTGTTACGAGTTCGTGCTTTGGCGTTTTATCTTGGTGTATGTGCTGGATTGACTTTCTGTTTATTTCGTCAAATAAACTGGTGAACTAAAGTAAGCTGTATTCCTTCCTGGCTGGTTCGTTTTTTAAAGACTGTGAGTTTGGTATTACGTGCTAGCCTCCTTGTGGTGCAATCTGTAACAAAATGTAATAGAGGTTCTGTCAATGACTGATTTGACTGTTGTAACTCTGAAATAAACCTTTCACAAGTGGTGACAGGACATAACTGTTTGACATCTAAATATAATCTAAGCATTTTACCTTTTTCTGGTTCTTTACTATTAAAATGTTTGTCTGCACAGTCTAACCTTTGAATAATGGCATGCTCTGTATTTTTATGACATTGTACACAGAAAGCAGTTTCATATAGGTTCATAGGTTCATTCTAGGCTATCTGCCCAGGGGCATTTATAAGCCTAGCCAGAATGTCTTTGGCTTTCGCCACCCATTTTAAATTTATTTTGCTATGCCTTTTTTGAGGTTAGTATACTGTGCCTCTGTCTAACAGTGACACAGAACTGATACCCGGGGTAAACCTACGATCTCCCACCACTCATCACGATTCCTCTTGAAGAGAGTCAATGAGGGACTCTGCCTAACCTGGACTGGGATTTTATTCCAGAGTGAAGGGAGCCTCTGGGTTATGAATCTGTCCCTCAAGCATGTCCTATTTATTTCAGTGCTGAGGTTCAAGTCTCTTGAGCGCGTAGTTCAATGGGATTTGGATTTTCTGAGGTGCAGCATGTCCATTAATTCTGGGTTGGACATGGCTTTATACGTCAGGCACAGATCGCCTCTGAACAGGTGGTATGCCACTGAGTAGAGCTGGAGTTTCTTTAACCGGGCAGCATATGGCATCTGTTTGAGCCCTTTGATCCTCTTGGTGAGGTACTTTTGGGGTCTTTCCAGTTGCTGCAGGTGTCTGGTAAGGTACATCCCAAAAGGGGCATTGTACTCAATTATGGGCCTGATGAGGGATGCATAAAGAGGCACGATGACCTCCCCTGATCTAGATGTGAATCCTTTCATGATTAGGTGGGCTATATAAAATGTTTTTCTAACCACTTTGGCTACGTGGTTGTCAAATGAGAGATTGCTATCAACTTGGGTCCCCAGGTCCCTAATTACTTCTTCTGTACTTAATGGATTACCACCTATGTGGTAATTTGTGGGCACCTTGTTTTTGCCAAAGGGGATGACTATACACTTTTTGGCATTTAGCTTGAGGCCATGGCTCTGGCACCAGTTGTTTGTTTCTATGAGGTACTTTTGGAGGATGCTTTTGTCGGCTGGAGAGTTGATTATGGCACCCAGTTTGCAGTCATCTGCGAACTTGGTCAGCCACAGTCCTTCCGTGTTGGCCTGTACCTCCGAGAAATATATACCGAACAAGAGAGGTCCCAGGACTGACCCTTGTGGGACACCACTTTTAACTGGTTTGGAGTCTGACATGGCTCCAGCAATTATAACCATGTGGGTTCTGTCCTTGAGCCAGTTTGCAATCAATCTAGTGACATAGGAGTTTATATTTAAGCTGGTGAGTTTATCTATAATGCCTGAGTGGGGTATTGTATTGAAGGCTTTTGCGAGGTCCAGGTAGGCTGTGTGGACCACCTTCCCCTCGTTAATGGCCTTGGTGACTGTTTCAAAGAAATCAACCAGGTTTAAGAGGTAGGATCTGCCCTTAACAAAGCCGAACTGGGCAGGATCCAGTGTCTGTAGGTCCCCAATATCTCTATTTATGAGTTCCATGATGATCCTTTCTCATATCTTTGCAGACCAAGCTAGTCAGGCTTATGGGGTGATAGTTTCCAGGATCCGTTGAGGCACCACCTTTATGGAGAGGGACCACTGTTGCTGTACACCATTCTTTGGGCACATATCCTCTAGTAAGGCTGAGATTGAACAGTAGTTTTATGTTTGGGTTTAGCTCTTCTTGGAGTTCATGTAGGATGCAGCCCGGGACACCGTCTGGTCCCATTGATGCTGTGTTTTTCTGCTTTGGAGAGGGCGGCTCTTACCTGAGCATCTGAGATGTCAGGGGGGGGGAGGCAGCACTCTGCTGGGATAGATATTTGCCCTTTTGGTGGGGGGGGGAGAAGTTTGCGCTGAACCTGTCAGCTAGGATGTTGGCAATGTCTGTGGGTTCAGTGTATTTTTTGTCATTGTGGACTAATTCTGAGCATATCTGGGAATTACCACCCAGGTTCCTAACATAACTAAAGAAAGCCTTGTGATTATCCTTAGTGTCCTGTGCAATTTTTCTCTCGAAGCTGGCATTAGACAATTTTATGAGTGCCCGTAGTTTTTTGCTAATACTGATCAGTGATGCCTTCCCTTTTTGGGATTTTGCTCTATCATTTAGTAGCTTCCTCCTTCTATTGTATAGTTTGTTTATGGCTGGGGTCCACCAGACAGGACGTCTGCCTTTGGAGGACTGGGTCTTGGTTTTATTTGGGATCCCATGATCCACGCATTCCTGAAGGTGTTCATAGAATGCATTTATAAAGGATTCTGCGGTCTGGGCAGTATTTTCCACAGGCCCGGGGGCTTTGAAGGATTCCACCTCGGTTTTGAGGAGTGTGAAATTTGCTTTAGAGAAGTTTTTCACTGTGGTTTTCTGGGCAGGGGTGGGGTTGGGATGTGAATATCCAGTGAGATTAGTTTATGGTCTGATCTTACCAGTGAGGGATACACTTCTGGTCTGGAGCATAGAGTCCCCATGTTGGTGATGATCAGGTCCAGTATGTTTTCTCCTCTTGTGGGAGTGGTAACAAGTTGTTCCATAGCATTTGAGTTTATAAATTCTAGGAACCTTTGGGCTAAGGTGTTGGAGCTAGAGTAATGCTCCCAGTCTATGTTTGGGTAGTTGAAGTCGCCCAGTATAATGGTGTTTGGAGAGACCTTCATATTTTCCATATTCTCAGGAAGGCCGAGTGGGGTTCCTGGGCTTGGGAGGGTGGTCTGTAGCAGGCTATAAACTGGAAGGCAGTTTTACCCACTGTTAGTTTCACATGGATAGTCTCTGATGCTTCGTGCTTTGCCACCAACCAGGAGGTGTGGGTATCTTTGATGAATATCGATACTCCCCCTCCTTTTGTGGTTCGGTCCAAGTTTGGGGGCCGAAAAACATGGTATAAGGTATAACCTGGTAGTGCTGGGGTGCTCTCGGGAGCCCTGAACCAGATTTCTGCTACTGCACAGATATCGATGTTCTCCATGCTAAGGAGAGTTTCGAGTGCGTGCATCTTGTGGTTTAGACTTCTGGCGTTGAGTAGCATTACTCTTAGTTTCTTATCCCTTGTGATACCTATGGAGGTGGGTTTGTCTTTTGAGCCTTGCCTAAAAGGCACTATGGGGTAGCAAGAGCCTTTGCCAATATCCAAAGCCCAGGGGTGACAGGTGCAAGCCGTCCCTAGCGAAGCATCGTGGCTTGTCGAGCATATCATCCCAAGCTGACAGGCATTGGATCCCCTTTGAATGACACCATTACTTAAGCCAATTGTTGAAATTGATCATCTTGTCTTCATATTGTGGCATCATTCTTGGTGAGGGTAAGATGCTACTCAAGGTCAGGGTCATACCGGCATGGGCTACATGCTCAGAGAGCTCCTTTATGTCTCTTTTCATGTAGTCCAGGGAGGTACGTCTCAGGTCATTCACACCAGCATGGACAATGACTGAGTCATATTTGTACTTGCCTTGGAGTGACCTGAGTGCTTGTGTTATGTGGTGGATCCTAGCGCCCCACAGGCTGCTCACCATGACCCTCTCCTTGTTCAGCCTGGTGAGCGGGACGTCAGTGTGCCTGACGATAAAGTCACCTATTACAAGTGTATCAGGTGTGTTGTTTAGTCTTAAGGGCTGTGACTGTTCAGCACACTGGCTTTGTGAGATATGTGTTGCACGTGTTTTGTTTTGGGTAGCGGTTGCTTGGGTGTCTGCTTTGGAGGTCTCTGCTGCTTAGGCAGATCTTTATTTAGAGCCTCCCGAGTATGTTTTTGTATGATTATGTGTTTGGTTTGCTGTCGTGGTAGGTCTATGTGAGACTGGAATTGTAGTGAGTGTGGTTTCCTTCTCCTCCTGACTGGTTATGCCAGTACTGAGTTGAGAGAGCTTAGCCTCCAGTTTGGCTATATGGTTGCATCTCTCACATGTGTTGGAATTTGTTGGGAGGAGGAGAGGGTTGTCTGTGTACATGAGGCAGTTGTAACATTGCCTCAAGATTCCCAGATTCACCAGCTGGACCGGAGAGGAGATTGACAACTGACCTTTGGACATGCTAGAATAATATTGGGAATTCCTTAATAATTGAAAACAAGGGCCAGTGGGGAGTGAGGGTGTAGTGCTTTTAATTTTTAGTGCTGACTTATATAATTGCTTTAGTGAGCAAGTGCCAGGTAACTTAAGTGAAATGTGTTACAGGTAACTTAAATGCAAAAACGACAAACAGTAACTTTCTTTCAAGTGAAACAAGGAAATAAGTACAGTAAGCAATGCAGATATCATTAGTGATCCACAGAAGCACTGAGAAGCCGCGTATTAGGTGGAATTAGCGTTCCAGGGAAATAACAAGCAAACAAACAACAAGCATATAAACAAAGCTAGATTCAGCAGGCCTGGATCTAGTCTATGCTACAGTAAACAAGGTGTACCAATTTCAGTAAGATACAGTTCAAATATTCAGGCACTATAAACCTCTAACCAGAAATTCCCAGCTCAGAAGGGCAGAGTCCAGCCTCTTCTCCCACAAGAGTGCAGACCACGAACCTTCTTAATGTAAAATAACCGGCCTGAAGCCCAAGTGCTTAAACCAGAACTAATACACTTTAAGAATAACAGACACTGGGCTCACAATCAGCAGTTCCCAACTTAGAAGGATGAAAGCTACCTGTCCTGCCACCACAGTGCATGCCACAAACCTTCCTAATGTAAAACAACTGGTCTGAAGCCCAAGTGCTTAATCCAAAAGACTTAGAATGATAGCTACACTTTAATCAAGTTACTACCAAGCAGTAATAAATGCAATTGAATACTTTAGAGAATGCCTGGATTAGTGCTCAAGTTACACAAACAAAGCTAGATCCAGCTGGCCCGAATCCAGTCTATGCCACAGCAAACAAGGCGCACCAACTTCAGTAAGAAGCAGATCAGATATGCATGCACTATAAGCCTTTAACCAGAAATTCCCAGCTCAGAAGGGCAGAGTCCAGCCTCTCCTCCCACAAGAGTGCAGACCACGAACCCTCTTAATGTAAGATAACTGGCCTGAAAGCCCAAGTGCTTAACCCAGAATTAATACACTTTTAGAATAACAGACACTGAGCCCTCAATCAGCAGTTCCCAGCCTAGAAGGATGTGAGCTACCTGTTCTGCCACTACAGTGCAGACCACAAACCCTCTCAGTGCAAAACAACTGGTCCGAAGCCCAAGTGTTTAAACCAAAAGGCTTAGAATGAGTTACACCAAGCAGTAATAAATACAAGTGAGTACTTTTAAGATGATGCAAAAGTAAAATAAAGTAGGTAGAAACACAAGTACAGTAAAAGCAGATGAATTTTTTTTTTCTGAACAAGTGCCGAGATCAAAGAAACAGATTTGAGTGCTGAAACTAGAAAACTGGCTAGTTATAAGAAAAAAAACTAAGCTAGAAGGCTTCCCTCCAACACAGAAGGGCTTGGGGGGCTCAGAAGCCTACAAATGGTCTATACCACTTAACAGGAAAGGCAGGAAACAAGCTTAATTTTTTTTTCTGTTTCCCAGATGCTCTCTTTGTACACAGTAGGAGTGGCTGAAATCAGAATATGATCTCACTGCACTCAGTTGAGTGAGCAAATGAGATGGGCCCAGAAGGAGTATCCAAACACAAACTTGCAAGAGGGGCGGGCAGTTTCAAGGCCACTAAGATTAACACCAAAACCAAAACAAAAACACGGAGGGTGGGTGGGACTAACTGAAGAGCAGAGTCAAAACTTCCATTTCAGCTGATATTCCTTCCACACAGTCAAAATCAATTTAAATACTGTATTTTTTTGGAAAAAAAAGAGCAGATAAAGGTACTTAAATTCTCTTATACGTCCAGTTGAATGCAGCAAGTTCTTAGCCGGCCAAAGCTGAGGTTTTTAAGCAGAAAATATTTCACACTGTACCACTTAAATAGGCAAGGACAGGAAATCAAAGAATGTGACTACTCCCACACATGCAGTGGCGGCTGGTGACTTCAAATCACAGGGGGGCTGCAGGAGACAGCTGAATGGGTGGGGTCAATGGGAAGGGGTGTGGTCAACTAGAAAGGGGAGGAGCTATGCACAAAACCACAAAAACTAACTTTAATTAAATACGCTGCCCTGGGTGGCAAACCATCATTATGAAAGTCCAATCAAGACAAAAATAAGTGTAGAAGAATAAAAATATTTCAATGCATTGGCTGCATGACAGCTTACTTAATATATAGATGGAAACAAAAGGTTGTGAGGCATGAAAAAATAAATTACTTTTTAAATACGTTACTGGAATGCCAGTCAAAATCAAGTATAAGAAAAACCAGAAGCACTCAACTCAAACCACTTCTCCTTGCACTGTAGTTCTAATTATAATATATTCAGCTTTATTAAAGTACCAAGTAACATGCTGAAAGTAGAAATCTCTGTGATGCCCCACTTGTAAAAATGTTTCTTATCCAAAAAAGACCTGCTGCCTGACAACTTGTTTCATGGGGAAAACATGATCAAAGTAAAAAATGAAATGCAAACAAGAAACAAGCTCAAGATACATTGCTTAAAGGATTACTGTACAGGTTATGGACCACACATGATTGGCATTCTGTTTAGTTTACGGGTAAAGTCTGTAGAGATGACTGGAAGTCTCCAACAAGTGTAATGAGCTTTTTAAAATAATGGAATCCTGTCCTTTAATACCCAAGGCTTATACATTATCTAGTCAAGTATTCTCTGCATGGCAACAACAGAAAGGCTTTCAATGTTGGCAATTCTTTAACAGTATGCTTATTAAAGCTTACTTGCATCTTACGATCTCAGACAAGCTTACCTTATAGTCATTAAAGCATTGCTACTTAAACACAGAGCAACAGGCACTTTGAGTAATAAGCATAAATCTGAGTAATAAGCATAAATCAACAGTACAAAAATATGACCGAAACCAGACCATTCTGAAAAATCAAGGACAGATGAAAAGCCACTGTAGTACTTATGCAGTGTGTCCTCCCCATCCAAGGTAGACACAACTACTCCTTGCCTTGCTTGGACACATCCAGAGTCACTACATGGGGGAGTGGGGTGCAACAAGTATGTCACAATTTGAAATGTCTCTGGCCGACTGTGATGGCCCTGACACATTTGTCATACCTCTCAACCTCAAGAGCAAGAAATCTGGACAAAGCCATACACAGAAGTGGGACAAAGGCCCAAAAATAAGGCCAATTTTTAAATACTGCTCTAATAAACTTAGAAAGATAAAATAATAGGTCTTGCATTAGTATGAATTTTCTGAAGGGTATAAAATCTGAAACTCAAATGTCTGTCATTTTCTAACTTCAGTCTTTAGTGATTTGTCACTAATTTGCCAAAACACACAATTTTATGAAAAATGGACCAAAAATGTGATGCAAAAATATAAAATAGACACACAATACAGCTGGGAACCTGCCAAAGAAGGGACACTTTAATATTAGTACTGCTACCTTGAGCAGCTGACAAAATAAAAGAATCTACATGCATTTCAACTAAGTAATCTATAACTTTGATTATTACAGTTATTTCTTAATTGCAAACCCTCCATGTTTTCTTCCAAAATTGCTATTTTGCGGAGGGATTATTAGGGGGAAGAGCAACATTTTGAGCCAAAAATCGGGGACAGTTGAGAGGTTGGCTATGCCTAATTCTATAAAGCAATTTATTTGCATGTACCTCTCAACCTGTTAATGCAGTAAATCTGAACAAGGCCAAATATATTGGGGGCACACATAAATAGTACTAAAAATTGCTCTTGTATAAATTGAGACACTTGATAGAACAGCTCTTACTTTAACATGCATTTTTCTGAAGGTTATGAAGTCTGAAACTCAGTGTATCATTATTTAGTGACTTAATTCCTAAATGATTTGCCAGAAAACTACAAATTTTATGAAAAACAAACCAAAAATAAGAAGCAAAAATCTATTCATTCTTTGAAAATCTGGACAGTTGGGAGGTATAGTTCAGCTGGGCCTGTCTGAGTTTGCTGCCCTTCCCCCTGACAAAATCATGGTTGAATGGAGCCTCTGCAGCCATTCCAATGAACCATTACTTGGCTATTTCACTCCATTTACCATAAACACTAATGTGCATACTGCTTTACTTCTTTGATGAGTTGGACTTCATTTGAAAGTTTTATTTTGTATTTTACAGCACAAACACTAAGTCATCTGCTAAACAAAGCAATGCAGTCTCACAATGAAAACTTAGCATTAAAACTTCTCTGCCCTTGAAACTCACATTCATTGAAACAGCATTGAAACCCGCATTCAAAGAAAATACATTTTGCCAGTGGCAGATAAAGATTAATTTTGGACTGTTTTCAAATCATAGGCCCCTTGCATATGAAACATACATGTGCTCTTTGATACACATTCCTCATTGTACTAAAATTATATTCCTTGTACAATACAGTACAGTTGTTAGAGGGTGTTTTAAATTTGTTTTGAACATTTTTCCAGTAAGCAGTGAAACAAAACGTATGCACCCATAATGGCAAAACTGCCCAGTTGAGAACATCTATCATAAAAAAGTCTACTCAGACTTCCACAGTCCACCATTATTAGTAAATATACACAATTCTACAGTCCACCATTATTAGTAAATATGCACAATTCTACAGTCCACCATTATCAGTAAATATGCACAATTCAACA
Source organism: Protopterus annectens (assembly GCF_019279795.1). Classification (NCBI taxonomy): domain Eukaryota; kingdom Metazoa; phylum Chordata; order Ceratodontiformes; family Protopteridae; genus Protopterus; species Protopterus annectens. Next base: position 1,864,327,632 of record NC_056729.1, read on the forward strand.
GTCCATTATCAGTAAATATGCACAATCTCTGAAGTAAGTCATCTAAATAATTCCACATTAAAGAAATCTGTAACTAATGAAGCGGTTGCTGCTAGCAATCACCTTTATATTTCATGGTTTCATCGAAAAATAAAGTGTCTGTTGCCCCTCAGGAATAAATTGCCTATATTACATTAAAAAATGATAAGCTAGTAATAATATTGCAAGAGGAAATGGATGGCAAACTGATAACAGACTCATAGTTAGTATCTTCACCAAGGAGAACATTCTCAGTACGGCAGCATCCACCCCTTGTGGGAGTAGAACCGACAGCCTTCTGCATCAAAAGCAAGTACACAACCTGTTGTGCTATAGTATTAACAAGGAAAAACATTAAACTTCTGTTCCCCTGCAGCTCTCAGCTCCTTGTAAAATCTACTCAATACTCAACTGCATCTCAACTTCACAGCACAAGAAAACTGGAAAAAGCCAAAATGTATTTGGGGGTCAAAAGCCCAAAAACCAGGGACACATTAAACATTGCTTGTATAATCTTGGAAAGTTGCTAGAATAAAATGTTGTGTTACCACCATACATTTTACTGCCACGGTCCCTGAGCAAAACAGTCAGAGTAACATACCACTACGCCACATCAGCTGCTTTGTAAAAGAGAGGAAGACTGAAACTTAAATGGCCATCATTTAGTGAATTCAGTTCTCACCACAGCTGTCAACCTCTTAGTACAAAACACCTGGACAAACCCAGTAATGAGGGAATACAGCCCTCAAACATATTCAGTGAATTCAGTTCTTGCCATAGCGGTCAACCTTAGCACAAAAACCTGGACGAAGCCAATAAAGGGGGAATACAGTCCCAAAAATAGGGACAAATTTAAAATATTCATCTTATAAACTTAGAAAATTGCTAGAAAAAAAAGGTTGTGTTACTATGTATTCTGAAGAACATGAAGTCTGAAATTCAAATGCCTGCCAATTTTACTGCTGACAGAACAAAAACAATTTTCAGCAGAGACCCAGGGATTAATACTGCAGACACGTCTTTGTAAAATGACAGGGCACCAGAGCAAATCCACACAAACACAGGGAGGAGATGCAGACTCCACACAGAAGGCACTCCAGCCAAGAATCAAACCAGAAAACCTATAGCTGTGAGGCAACAATACTACCACTGCACTATCAAATATGCAAGGAATTATACATTCAGAAACCTGAAGTCTGAAATTCAAATGCCTGTCAATTTTCTTTAACATTTGTTAATCAGGACAGTCTGGCTTGGAACAAAAAAAACAATTCTCAGCAGAGGCCCAGGAAGAAATAATGCAGACATGTCTTTGTAACATGGGAGGACACAAAAGCAAACCCACACAAACACAGGGAGAAGATACAGACCCCCCACAAAGAAGGCACCCCAGCCAAAAACCAAACCCAAGAACCTATAGCTGTGAGGCATCAATGCTACCACTGCACCATCAAATTTCAAGCATTGCAATATTTAAAAACCACAGATCTTATGAGGAATAGATTAGATCAAATATGAGGCAAAAATCTGCAATTTTTTTACAAATGGTGGTGGGTAGGGAATTCAGGTCTTTAACACCTGCATACAAGGTACAGAGTTCAAGCCTGAGGTATTCCCTACCACACCACCATGAGTCTAATCACCAGTACATCCCACCTGAGGCATTTTCACACAAACTCCAATCCGATCCTTCCCCTGACTGCCGAAGTTGCAGTCCAACCCTGACGCGTTTCCCCAGCGAGTTCCCAGGCAGTCTATGCAGTTTAAAACTGCATAGACTTGTGGGAGCGCTCCTGTCCATGATTCTCAATCAGGACTGCCGTGCGCATGCTCCATGCACTAGACTGTCTCAGCAGCAGTGCGCATGCGCAAAGTCGGTAAAAATTTTTTTTTCGTTTTATTTTTTTATTTTATCTGTACTTTCAGGTTGAGGGGGCTGCAGACTGGCAGTCCGATAGCACGGGCCGCCCCTGCACACCTGTAATTACTAGCAAATAACAAAATTCAGCAAACACTGACTAACTTCCAGTTCAGTTAATATTCCTGCAACACAGTCAAAATCAATTTAAATACTGTATTTTTTTGAAAAAAAAGTGCAGATAAAGTATGATTTACACAAACATCTGTCATACCACATATGGTTTTGTTTCAGATACCAGTCAAATACTTTAATCCATTTGCATAATGCCTTACTATTAACTTGCCCTAATAAGGTTTTACATTTGCTAATATGCTGTATATACCAACATTATATTCTGTTACGATCTTTTAGGGCACCCATACTGTATGTAACACAGAACAATTTTCTTACCAGTCAACAGAGAAGCAGATGGCCAGGCTGCTTTACTGTAGATGATTGAAAAGTCTCTGTAGTCACTTGTGAAGCTGAAGCAAAATTGGCAGTATCAGTCTTGAAAACTTTGTATTGTCACATTTCCTGGAGAATTTATGGCACTGCTCACTTTTCTTTCCTGCACTGCAGTCTCACTCCTGATTCAGATGTCTGAGAAACTGTACTTTTGTAAACTGTAGAAAACTGAAGTACTCCACATAAATGTTAGTTACTGTGCTTTTACTAGAGTGACCTTATATAAGGCATCACATCACTTCCCCTGTGTTCAGTTACAGGTTAGGGATGTCAGAGTCACCATTGAAAAATGTAATTTATTATGGTGCTGCATGCTGTTCATCTGGACTGGACTGGACTGGAACCAAGGTCTTCTTAAGACACAAAGACTTGCTGGCTGTTTACTGCTGAATCAGAGACACAGAGCTTTGCATGACTGCATCTTGTTTAAATCACCAAGCCTTCCACACAGATAAAGAAATATATTTTGTAGCACAATACTATTTCACTGTAAGCAAAGTTACTAAACTTATTTTTATAACAATCAAGACATATGACCATAGTTTACAAATTTAGTGTGCAAAGTTTTTCCTTCACAACTGATATGGATGATGGCTTTTCATTCTCCAGTTATCTCGGAACATAAGTTCATACCAAATACCTCTAACATAGTTTGACTTACAATTCTTATATACTGTTTTAGTCACACACTTCAGATCCTGTTTTTCCTATTGGTATCTTTTTTGGGCTAAATACAGAAACATCTATTCTGCAGATACTTTACTTTCTTTAAGGAAATGCTTTGTAATAGACTTTCCTGTTGTCTTTCTGTGAAACCATTTCTGCTGATGGGAAAATGCATGCAATGTTTCCTTTCAGAATTATTTTCTACTGATTTTATAAAAACATGTTCATTAACAGAAGTCTGAAAGGAAACATCTGCTGCTGATATTGAGAAAATGTCTTTTAGGAAATTGGCTTTTTGGTGATGCGGTGAAGAAGCCTGCCTGTTTTACATATAGTATGGATGCCAATGTTACATTGCTAAGCTATATTCCTACATTAAAGCAAACTTTTTATTTTATGCTTTATCTTTCAGCATATTTGTAGCAGAATTAATTTCAACCTTTTATTCACAGTTTAACAAACTCTAACATGTTTCTGCATTTAAGTATTTGGGATATCTCAGAATTAATACATTTATTTATTTTACATTTGTTGACCGGGTTAGTCTGGCTGGGCAGAAAGCCCTTTTTCAGCAGTGACCCGGGGAGCAAAGCTCCATTAGAGTACAAAAAGTAAGAGTTTAGTGTACAGATTACACATCATATTCTAACAACAGAGTAAGTAAAAAAATATTTACAATATTTACATTACAGTCAAGATCAAACAGTAGTTTAGCAGTAAAGTTTTACAGAGCATAGTATAGAAGTAAACTGTGGAGATGAGTGGAGGTAATACAGGGGGGGTAAGAGTCAAGAATAGGAGAGAGAGGGGGAGGCTGGAAATAAGAGGCAGTGGGAAAAAGGGGTTAGAGGAATGGGGTTAGGCATAATAGGGATGTTATACAGGTAGAATTAGATTTGAGATGAGACTGGAGGTTGAGGGTAGAAAACGTGGAATTAGAGGAGAGAGAAGTATGTAATGTAGAATAGTATGAAGGTTAGAGGAGAGAGAAAGAGGCACAGAGCGGATATTGTTTACCGTGGCTGACTGCAGTGGCAGTACCAGTGGGTTTTGAGGTGTTCCTTTAAAGCTGCGTTGAATAATTTTGGGTTGGTAAGGGACCTTATCTCTTGAGGCAGTTTATTCCAGGACATGGATGGGTGGTAGCTATAAATTTTACATCCAGTTTTAGTTTTGGGTTTGTAGATTTTGAGTAACTTTTGGTTAGAGCTTCTTAGTTGTCAGGAGGGAGAGTAGTAAGAGATAAGTGGTGTGAGTGTTGGACAATATGAAGGCAAGTAAAGGATGGAGTGAATAATGGAGAGCTGTGAGAGTAAATGGTGAGGTAGTTCTAACCAGTTCATTAGTTTTAGTGAGATGCAGTGATGGGATTTATAGTTTTGATGTGCTGCAAAGCAAGCAATTTTAGTGTAGGTGGTTTCAAGTTTGGTGATAAGGGTAGAGTCAATATTAGTAAGAATCTGGGAGCCATACATAAGACTGGGTAGGAGGTACGATTGAGAGAGTGGAATCTTGGCTTCAGATGGAAGGAATTTTTTAGATCTGTAGAGGAGTCAGAGTTTTTGATGGGTCTTTTTGATACAATTATTGATATGGATATCAAATTTCAATTGATCGTCTATGGTAATTCCTAAGAGTTTGGTGCTAGGTTCTACTTGTATGGGGGTGTTGTTAACAGATAAAATAGTGAAAGCAGATTTGATATAGGCCAGACGTTTAGGGAGGAACAGTAGCAGTTTGTATTGAGTATGAGCTGATGGTCAGTTAGCCATGTTTCGATCGAGTTAAAGACAGTTTGGGTGGCAGAATGGAGTTCAGAGACAGAGCTGGCTATAGTAGTAACGGTCAAGTCATTAGCATATTGAATTAATGAAAACTGGCAGGAGGAAGACTAGAGTTTGTTAGTGAAAATATTAAAGAATAAAGGCCCTAAAATACAGACTTGAGGAACACCCATTTTGACTGGTAGATGTTTTGAGAGTGCAGATTACCATTTTACAGATCGGGTTTGATTGGAGAGGTAGCTATAGAACCATGAAACAGCTTCAGAGGAGAAGTTCTTGTAATTTGTTTAAAATGAGATCATGGAAGACACTATCAAATGCCTTGGACAAAGCCAGAAATAGGTATGAAACTAGCTTGTGGTCAACCCTGGCAAGACAGACTGTGTGGAAAAAGGATAACAGTGCTGTGGTAGTGATATGTCTGGGTCTGAAGCCATCTTGAGTAGGAGTTAGAAGGTTATGTTTGGTAAGATATTGCATGACTTGTTTCTGAACACACTAAGAACGTTTGGAAAGAGGGGACAAAATAGCAATCGTGAGGAGTTGCAGCCTTTGTGTACTGTGTAATGATAATAAATATAGTAATATTATTCTTGATAACAGCTTTCATTCTAAATATCTTACACATGCTAGACTTGCTAGGGTAAAATACGTGCAAAAGCTTATAATGTTAACTTACAAAAGAACAAACCATGCTGGAAAGTTTGAGGTTTGACCTAGATTGGAAAGTACCAGAAAAACAGTACATGTGGAAAGTACCAGAAAAACAGTAAATGTGGAAAGTATCGGCTTGTGCTTGATTTTTGAAATAGATCATGTCTGTCCAGGAAAGTACCGTTTGTGTCTAATTCCTGTTAGCAATGATGAAAAGTTTTCCTTTGTTCTGTGTACAGAACACACTATAAAAGCAAGTGCATAAACAGTATTAGTCAGACATTTTGCTACTGCAGCTAGGTATTTGATGTCTCCTTGTACAAGTAAAATAAAGAAATCGTAAGTACCTTTAACAGATGTGATGTCCTCTTATTTTTAACTTAACATTTTGGCGCCCAATAACGTGGGGCTACCTCTTCGAAGATACGAATCAGGGGACAGAGAGACTGTAATACCCGTGTGGGAAGGGTTTCGAAACTACGGCTCCCTTATAACGAAAGACCTCTGACTATTTTGTCGTTAAGAGGCCAGTCGCTTTCTGATTCCTATCCAAGAGACGGTATCCGAATTGGGACAGAGGACGCACGCCTGGGAAAGGTAAGATTTTTTAACTTTTAAAAAGAATATTATAAGGAAGGACTAGAAAACCGGTTATTGTGCGTCAGGCCATTTTTAAATAAGACCTTAATAAAAAAAAAAAAAAAAACTTAAGACAGATCTTATTATAAGGAAGGACTGAGAATAATTTTGATATATTAAAATGGGGTCAGGATGTGCCAAATGTCAAACCAATGTGGAGTTAAATGAAGATGAAAAATATATGAAAAAATTAGGTAACAGAAATGTACAATTTCTTAAAAAGTGGAAAGTGAAATATGGCTTTAATGGAACATTAGACAAAACGTCATGTTTGACATTAGTAAGAAATATAAAATAGATGCAGGGACTAGGACTAAAAAAACAAAGACAATTGGGGTTTCCCCAAGCACAAAGGTGGTTGGAAGAGGCCAATAAGAGATTCATGAAGAATAAGGCAATAAAGGATAAGGAAGATAAGATAAAGAAACAAAAAGAATGTGAAAATAACGCAGATAATAAAAAGGTGGCTCTTTTTGTGGACAAGGAAGATGAACATACGGTATGTGCAGTAACACGAGGGCCCACATGTCCACCATATGGGACAGTAGGAAATGAATTAAGGGACAGACCCCCTCAGTATGAGGACAGTAGACCATAAACAGAACATCAACAGGGGCCGAACCAGGGACAGCAGACAGGGCAATTGTATCCACGTATTCCACTATCTTGGAATACAGTTGAAACTCCGTTGGTCCCAAAGTTAGTATTACAAAAGGTTGATTCTCCTAAACAATTATGGTCAGCCCCAGTGGGACAGGGACAATGGGCGATAAAAAAAGAGGAAAATCCTGCAGAAACTTTTCCCCTCATACAGGTTGCAAATCCTCAGGCAGGGGGTGACGGACAGGATCCCACTATTTTGGTATTCCGTCCATGGGCAAAGGAAGACATAAAACGAGCTACGGAGGGAATACCTCACCCTAAGGTCAATTACCGGAAATTTTCCGAGGACCTAGTTGGGATGAGATTGAGCTATCATCTAAATGGATTAGAAATCGAACAAGTTTTACGACAGATATTAGGACCAGATTGGCATTTAATATGCGGAAATTGGTCGTCCAAGTCGGACAATGGAGCCATCCTGGAACATAATTCAGACGCCTTAGACACAAGGATCACCGATATTCTAAACAGAATGTCGGATAAGTGGCGCCCACGGGCGGATTGGACGCGCATAAATCAATGTAGTCAGGCTGACGATGAAAAGGTTGACCATTACATTGTCAGATTAACTGAGACATTTAACAATCACTGTGGCATGGACACACCACAAGACCAGAAGGATGATAGTCCTTACGAACAACAACTCAAAAATTCTTTTTTAAAAGGTTGCCGAGCCCCTTATAAGTAGTTTTATAACCAAACATATGATAGATCACCGTACATGCCGGTTACAGCCCTTGATAGAGTATGCCAGACATGCTGAACGTCACCTTGAACAAAAAAAGAAAAAGAAGGGACAAGTATTTGCTGTTGGGGATGACGGAGGGATTTTTTTAATACAAAATCAAAGGGGAAGAGGGAGAGGCAAGCGGAGGAAGTAGAGATTCTGAAAATAGGCAGGGAGGACATTCAGAAGATTATGAAGGTAGGGCAAAGAGAGGCAAATGTTTTAGATGTGGAAAGAAGGAACATTTTTCTGCAGATTGTGAGGAACGACAACAATCACAGCAGGAACGTAAGCAAAGTTCTGCATGACTATATGATAGTGAAAACTGTTGTGGTCATTGCGGTTCTGTAGTTGAAGAGCAAGAAAATGAGGAAGATGGTGAGGAGGAGGATATTTATTGTGAAAATTGTCAGGAGGAAACTAACCCTTGCCAATGCATAAGGGAAGAAAATGAGGAGGGGAAAGGTAATTGTGTAGATTGGGATACTGAGTCAGAAGACTGTGAGGTCATCAATTTGGCAGCCCTGGAGACCACCATACAACTGGATGAAAAGCCGGTGATACAACTTATGGTGGAGGGCTGACAGGTAGAATTCCTATGTGACTCAGGGGCCTCACGGACCCTGCTAAGGCCGACGGACCTGCCTCCTAACTGAGACAGAAGAGTTTGTTTTTGTTAAGGCAGCAAATGGACGTGTGTATAAGGAACCGCTATCCTGTCCACTTTTGTTCACTGATCCGCTGACAGATCAGGCAGTCCGGTACAGGGTAATTATATCAAAAGTATGCCCAGTTAATTTGTTGGGCAGGGATTTAATGCATACTTTTGGAATAGCGGCAGTGCCCACTACACGGGGAATTGAAGCCAAAAGAATGGTGGTGACACAGGAATTATACTACTGGTACAGTCAAGACCTGATAGCCACAGGACCGGGAAATATTACCAAAAATTTGGTTAATTTGGCCCTAAGTAAGTATAGGGACCAACCTCATTCGGTGGCAGGACAACTACATTGCACTATGTATTACCGGAAAATGGCAGGGCCTGATAGGGAATTTGAAAGACAGTTCCTAAAACATAAGGTGACTAAAATAGTGCTAAACAATCTTTTCTGGGACACGCAGGGCAATACTGTGGCAACTTGCACTTTGACCAAGGAGATGGAAAAATTGTTTCGATCCCACTATGAGCCACATGTCTCAATTACTAAGACGGAAAGCACTAAATGGGTAGACTTAGGGAAAAAGGTCACCGATTGGAATACGATGTCAGAGAGACAATTGAAAGAGCACCAGGTTCAAGTTCAGAGGTTAAACTGGGTAACACAGGCTAGGCCGACAGTTCACATGAGAGAATGCAATTCTCCCCCCAGCTGAAATTTCCTCCTTACCCAGGAGGAAGAACAAGTTTTAAAGGATATTCCACAATGTCTATGGTCACTTAATAAGGGGGATGTGGGCTTAATGAAAACGGCAGGAAAGGTACATATAACACCAAAATCAAGGTTTAGGCCACACAAACACCAATATCCACTTAGCAAATAGGCAGAAGAAGGCATAGCACCAGTGATAAATTCTTTAAGAGAATCAGGAATTTTGATAGAATGCCCCGACTCTCTGTGTAATACGCCCCTGTTTCCCGTCAAAAAACCTGACGGAACGTGGTGAATGGTGCAAGACCTACAGGCAGTAAATGCAGCGGTAGTTCCGAGAGCACCAGTAGTACCAGACCCTCACACCCTTTTAAATAACTTACACCCTGGAAATAAGTACTACACCGTCATAGACATTAGCAATGCCTTTTTTCTCCATACCTCTGCATGAGGACAGTAGGTTCTGGTTCGCGTTTACCTATCAAGGTAAACGTTATACTTATACTAGACTACCCCAAGGATATTGTGAGAGCCCAACCATATTTGCCCAGGAAATGGAGGCCAATTTAGCTCAGTTCACACCCAGGGAAGGAAGCCAAATTCTACTATACGTAGACGATATCCTATTGGCTTCTCCTACATTAGAGGGATGCCAAAAGGACACGGTGGCACTACTTAAGTTCTTAGCAGATGAAGGTCATAAGGTAAATAAGTCAAAATTGCAATTATGGAAGCCACAGGTTAAGTATCTGTGATACTTAATCTCACAAGTGGGCAGGCAGTTAGAACAAACGTGGAAACAGGCTATTTTGCAGGTCCCAATGCCTCAAACCAAAAGAGAAATGATGTCATTTCTGGGAATGACAAATTTCTGCAGGAGTTGGATCCCTAACTATGCAGAGGAAACAGAGCCCTTAACGGCTCTGATTTACGGAACCCCCATGTCAGCTGGTGACCAGCTGACTTGGATAACTGGGGCCATACAGGCATTTACACGTATTAAACAACTTATAGTGAGCTCATCGGTGCTAGGGCTCCCAAACTACTCTAAACCCTTTTTGCAAATGGTAGACTGCAAGAAAGGCTATATGACATCGGTTCTGCTCCAAACACATGGGCTTAAACAGCGACCTATTGCATTTTACTCCGCAAAATTGGACTCTGTAGCGAGGGCACTTCCGCACTGTGTACAGGCAGTAGTGGCAGCTGCTATGGCAGTGCAAGCCTCTGCCTCTTTGGTACTATTTCACCCACTGACACTTCGAGTGCCACATTCGGTGGCTACAATTTTGTTACAGGATCGAATTACATTTCTGTCACCAAGTAGGCATGTCTCCTGTATGACAATATTACTGACTCAGCCACATATGACAATTCAACGGTGCACCACACTTAATCCGGCTACATTATTACCTACACCAGAGGAAGGAATACCTCATGTTTGCTTAGACGCTATACATGAAAAGATTCTTCCCTGTCCTGATTTACAAGATGTGCCTCTGGTTGAGGCGGATCTGATACTTTTTGTAGATGGCTCTGCAAAAAAGGACATGATAGGGAAGACATTGGTGGGGTATGCAGTCACCACAGAAGACACAATTTTAGAAACAGGACAACTGCCTGGGCACTACTCAGCTCAGGCAGCCGAACTGGTAGCACTGACCAGGGCCTGCACACTGGCACAAGGGAAAAGAGTTACAATCTATACGGACAGTCAATATGCTTTTTCCACTGTGCATGTCTTTGCACAGCAATGGAAGAATAGGGGAATGATAATGGTGACAGGGAAACCAATCAATCATAAGGATCTGATTCTGGGTCTTCTAGACGCTGTCCAGTTACCACAGGAACTGGCCCTATGTAAGTGTTCTGCACACACCAACAATAAGGACCCCATATCACTGGGAAATGCGCTTGCAGATAAAGCAGCAAAAGAAGCAGCGCAACAGGAAGACCACCTTTTTAGCAATTCTGAGTTACAACCTACTGATGTTTTAGATCTAGAAATGCTAAAAGTCATGCAGGGTCTTACACCAAATAAAGAAAGGAAGAGGTGGATAAAATACGGAGTAACTCAACAGGAAGGTGTATATAAAGCTCAGGATGGTAGGTTAGTATTACCTTCAAATCTTTTTAGGTATGCAACCCTAGTAAGTCATGGAATTACCCATGCAGGACCATCAGTCATGACACAAACAGTGTCGCAGATTTTTTGGTGTAAGGGATTCTCTACCTATGCCAAACAATTTACCCTCTCTTGTCTACTGTGCGCACAGTATCATGGACAAGGGGGAATACGGAAGCCTACTCAGACATTCCCAATACCTCCGTACCCATTCCACACCATATGTATGGATTTTATAGAATTGACACCATCCCAAGGAAAGCGATTTGTATTAGTCATAATAGACTCATTCTCTAAATGGGTTGAAGCTTATCCTGTAAAACACCCAGACGCCTTGACAGTGGCAAAAATACTTACCATGGACATAATTCCACGTTTTGGTATTCCCAAACGCATCTATAGCGATAATGGCTCGCATTTTGTTAACCAAATTGTCCAAAGACTTGGCCAAGTGTTTCACATTTACCTGAAAAACCATTGTGCTTACCACCCACAGTCAGCAGGGTTGGTTGAACGACACAATGGTATTTTGAAAAGCAAATTACGAAAACTCATGGCAGAAACACATACTACATGGATGGACTGCCTACCACTAGCTCTTCTCCACATGAGAATCACACCCTCCTCCAGGGGTCTGGCACCATATGAAGTTCTTTTTGGAAGACCATATTACGTCCCGCAGTGGCACGGTATCCTGCCAGCGGAACGTGAGGGGGGTGAGGAGCTAGCAGATTATATGAGAAAAATGCTGACCAACAGGAAATCTCTCTTAACTCATGATTACTTTGCAGGTCCAAAAGTAATGGAACTAGTGGGAGTGGGGCCCGGAGACTGGGTCTGGATCAAAATCGTAAAGCGGAAGAACTGGGCATCACCGAAGTGGGAAGGTCCATACCAAGTGCTCATCTCAAGCCCCACAGCAGTGAAAATAGCAGAACGAACTTCGTGGATACATCTGACACACTGCAAAATTGTCAAAACTTTCCAGATTGACAAAGACTTAGAGTCGACATCAGAACCCCCACCTGCTGGCACATAGTTGCATAAGGACATAATGATGGAACCGTGAGCAACCATTGTCACTTTTCTCCTCTTAAAAACAGTAAAGGGTGCAGTTCTCCACCAAGGAATGGTAACCAAGGAGAATGACTATGTCCTACTACAGACCCAGGTAGGCGTTAGTACCAACTTTTACCTTAATGTCTGTGACACCGGAGTGGACTGTGCAACATTCTCCGCATATGAAAGGGCCAGAGCCACGGGAAGAGCTAAAGTAAAATATCTATGCAATATAAACTGTGCCTCCTGGGAAAATGTATGGTGGGTATCGGAAGGAAGTTGGGAAACCAGTGCGGCGCAAATCCCAGAAAAAGACCAAAATCGACAGAGAAGAATAAAGATTGTTGCTCAAAACTCTTCCCCATATGTCACCATTACCATTCTCAACCCACAGGTGACTGTATGGACTGGGAATCTCAGTAACAGCAGTAACTGACCCATTGGGGAAAATCAAGATCGAAATTCAAACCGTAACAAACGCGACCCAGGCACCAATGACGGAAGAAGAACAGTTAATGGTAGAAACGGGGTTCGCACAGAAAAATGCCTGGATGCAATGGGTAAGATTTAGCACTAAGGAGGCTCAACATCAGAACTGTGTTGCCTGCGCTGAAGGCAGGCAGGAACTGGCTACTGTTCCACTGCTCCCTGAAGAAGCAAACTATACTTGCTTACTAAAACTGTTCCATTACCAGACGCACAAGGACTGTAAAATGAAAGTCAATGATTCCCGTTGACAAAACTGTCAGTAAAGCCACCTGCAGCACTTGACTATCCAGGTTCTTACACTTGTTTCTTTAGAAATGGCACTGGGAAAGATTATGGTATTCTCCCCCCAGGTTATTACAACAAGACCACTGTCGGAAATGACAATAAACTTCTGATAGGTCAGACGCACAGTCTGGCAGACGTCTGGTGGTTCTGCGGAGATAATAAACTGAGATCTCGACTAATAGAATCCTGGAAAGGAACGTGCACTCTAGTAAAGTTGATTTTGCCTTTCTACATCTTGCCCATGACAGCTGAAGATCTTCCCACCACGGCCCTCAAAACAACTCAGCAGACCAGAAGGAGAAGTAAAAGACAGGCTCCAAGACAAGCTTTTGACGATGGCGTATATATTGATAGTATCGGGGTCCCGAGAGGAGTTCCCGATGAATATAAGGCCATAAACCAAATAGGCGCAGGGTTTGCTTCCATTTTTATATGGGTACAACCTAACAAAAATGTGGATTGGATCAACTATATATATTACAACCAACAATGCTTTGTGAATTACAGAAAGGATGCTCTGAAAGGTGTTGCTGAACAGCTGGAGGCAACCTCTCTAGTAGCTTGGCAAAACCGCCTTGCTCTGGACATGCTACTGGCAAAGGAAGGAGGGGTATGCAAGATGTTCGGAACTTTCTGTTGCACTTACATTCCGAACAATACCGCGCCAGATGGCAGCATCACTCGAGATCTACAAGGACTTGACATGCTGTCCAAAGAACTTGCAGAAAACTCAGGCATAAACAACCCCTTTACTGATTTCTTACAGGCATGGTTCGGAAAGTGGAGCCACCTCATCGGAAACCTGTTGATATCCCTAGGGGTCGCTGCAGCTATTCTTGTGACATGTGGATGCTGTTGTATTCCCTGCATTCGGGGACTACTGCAAAAACTAGTTGAAACTGCCGTCACAAAAACAATGTACCAACAATTACAGCCAATGGACAATGATGCATATGCTGAATTGTATGATGATGCATATACTAACATATAGGAGTTATAAAGTGACCTTTGTGCAAAATCACCTATAACTCACCTAAGATAAAAATAAAGGGAGGGGGGGAGGTGAGAGGATAGAAAAACCAGTAAAATGAAGAGGTGCACAACGAAGCAGAACAAGCGAAAAAGGAAAGAGAAAAAAAAGAAGGAAGAGTGACCCAGGATCCGAAAGGAAAGAGTCAGAAAGTCATAAAAATGCACTAAAGGAAAAAAACAGAGAAAAAAAAAAAAAGAAAAAAAAAACAGGTCCAGCGTTTTGAAGGCATTAACCTCTTACATGGAACTGGCATTTCACCTCTTGCATGAAATTGGCATGCCTTGGTTGTGGCAAAAGCAGGATGAGTTATGGGAGGTATTGCACAAAGGCTTTTTGCAAATCTTTCCATTAATCAAAGGTAAATGTCTTTTATGAATTTCCTGAACGAAAATCCGTTGGAAAAGTCAGGTGAGGATGTTAATAATCATTTACCTAACAAGAATAAGTGTTAACAGGGGGGAAATGTAATGATAATAAATATAGTAATATTATTCTTGATAACAGCTTTCATTCTATATATCTTACACATGCTAGACTTGCTAGGGTAAAATATGTGCAAAAGCTTATAATGTTAACTTACAAAAGAACAAACCATGCTGGAAAGTTTGAGGTTTGACCTAGATTGGAAAGTACCAGAAAAACAGTACATGTGGAAAGTACCAGAAAAACAGTAAATGTGGAAAGTACCAGCTTGTGCTTGATTTTTGAAATAGATCATGTTTGTCCAGGAAAGTACCGTTTGTGTCTAATTCCTGTTAGCAATGATGAAAAGTTTTCCTTTGTTCTGTGTACAGAACACACTATAAAAGCAAGAGCATAAACAGTATTAGTCAGACATTTTGCTACTGCAGCTAGGTATTTGATGTCTCCTTGTACAAGTAAAAATAAAGAAATCGTAAGTACCTTTAACAGATGTGATGTCCTCTTATTTTTAACTTAACATACTGGAAGGGTGTGAAACTGTTTCCATATAGTTGGGACTTCTGCGATTGAGCGATTAATTAGAATAGATACTGGTAGGGCAACAGACTCAGATGCTAGTTGGAGAAAATTAGGAGGAATTTTATCTGTAGATGCAGAACAGGATTTTAAGTTGGATAGTAGAGTCTTGATAAAGGAAGTTGACACTGGTTTGAGGGAGAAGGTGTTTGATAGGGATGTGGTGGAAGGAGGGCTTGTGACAGGAGGGATTGGAGTTGACAGTGAGTTTGGCTTTAATAGATTGGATATGGAGTCAATAAAATAGGAGTTAAATAAGGAAGCAATTTCTTTGGGTGTTTTGTCTGGGAATGGATTTGGGGAAGAAGGATTGCCAGGGTGCAGTATCTGGCTAATGGAGTGCCAGAATTTTTTTGAGTTTGATTTTAGTGCAGTAGGAGGGTTATAGTAAAAGTCATTTTTATCTTTGTTTATGTATGTCTTTGTTAAGTTCCCAGCTTTTCTGTATTTTTGCAGATTAAAAAGTTTAGTTTGGGACCAAATTTTCCAAAGCTTGTCTCTGTTTTTCATAAGGCTGAGAGTAGTATTTGACAGCCAGGGTAAAACTGTAGATTTGATTAACAGGAGATCATTAGTACCGAAGATTTTGCTGTGTCATTTTAAATCTTCTTGTTGGCTAACAAAATGTGTGTAAGCTTGGGGGTCAACTGTGTGTAATAATTAATCTTCTCACCCTGCTAAAAATGTATAATTTAAGCACAAACATCTCCATCTGGGCAACTGATGTAAAAATGATCATCTTAGTAATGGCAAAGAACATTCGTAGCAGGTACTCTTGAAACATCTTTAAGCTGGGACTTGTGGAGCACAATACAAACAATTAACACATTCATTAAATTTGCATCTCTCATATAGTCAGTTACAACTCAGAAATAGTGTCGTGGGTGGGGTGCATTTGCAGATTTGTGTCTCTGAAATGACTGTTGAAAGTAACAAATACCACTATATTCTTCAACCTTTGTGGCCTACTAGTAGATAATTCTTTTATTTTTTCTAATCAAAAATAAATAATTTTTGTCCACAAATGTGAAATACAAAATGACTATAGCATAATAAAAATAAAGCACAATATTGGCATACAAATTGCCATACACGTTTTAGAGACAGACACTATCAAGCTTTTATTTTTGAGCTTGCAAGTGAACCACGTGACTTGTACCACTTTATAGGCCACAGAGGATAAGCAATTTGACTACAACCCATGCAAAACATTATTTGGTGCAAATTATACTGGTACAATATACATTTATAATTAGTACAGTTGTGGTACAATGGTTGGCTAGCCACTAAGTATATACAGTATACAGTGTCAACAGTCACAGTACCTCAGTTTTTGATTATTTTCACATGATGACTGAACACTTCCCATTTTTCTGTTTGATCATTGAAATCGCCATACCCATTGACTACAGTGTCTTCCGTTGAGGGAGACATGAAGTCATAAAATATCACGATTTGCAGGCAGAAATGACAGCAATGTGAAAGAAAGATACCCAGACAGTTCCAATAGTAGTAGCAGCAACAGGTCTTATAAAAAAGAATCTACAATCATATTTAGATGTATTACCAATATATGTAACCCCGTACGAATTGCAGGAGGAGTCATTACTGGGCACACTTTTGGCTGACATCAAAGAATAAAACAATTACTAATTTTATTAACTTTAATCATACTTTGACTTAGAAATGGGGTCCATTCCCATCATGGTATTAAAAATCCCTAAAAAAACTAGACATCTCACACATCCAGTTAAACACCAAGTTTAAAAAATAACATGCAACCTTTCCAAGTTTAACACAGAAATGTTCATTACTACAGAACTTACTAAAAATCCTCAACTGAGACAATGCTGTAACTGAATTCAGTACAACTTTCCTGAATAACTGAAATAGCCTTTCATCTACTAGAAGTAAGAGACTGAAAACAAATATAATGTGGCTGTCCAAAAAGAGTTAAATGCTAGTGCAGGACAGAGAAAAGCATGGAAAATGGCAACAATATAAAACACTTCAATATCCGGATAATTTCAGAATGTTTTGCAATCACACTAAAAAGCAAATAAAGGAATATAAAAATTATACCATAATAACTGTCTAAATACTACTAAAACACAACATTAAAATTCTCCGTTGCTTTTTTTAAAGCTGTCTCGCTATGTTAAACTCATTTAACATAGCGAGACAGTTTGTAAGAAGCAACGGAAATCTTGCTTTCTCAGTTGCTTCAACCCACAGCTCTGATGTACTGCGTAAGCATATGCATGCACAGTACATCAGAACTGCTGCAGAATACCATACAGCTGCGGAAGGGCAGCAAGGAGGCATTATACAATGCCATTATTTAAGAAAAGTAATTATTTTTTTCCTTAAATAATGTCATTGTATAACAGCAATAACCCACTTCTGGGTGTGGATAATACTGGATTTACCCACGGTTGTCTTTGTTTGGCCACTTGGTCTTCACCCTCGTGACTAAACCATACCAACCGTGGGTAAATCCAGCATTACCTACACCCAGGCGTGAGTTATTACTATAATATCTCGTATGGGTACTGTATGTAATACTCTGTACCAATTGCTTCCTTTGTAGCTTTCGATGTTCTTGTTGAAGAATCGGGAACAAACTTATAGTGGAAAAGCCTAAAATCAGAATCAGTTTTTAAATATTGCTCTAGTTTTCTTGAAAAGCTAATATAACAATGCCACAAAGTGCCTTTTCTCTGACGATCAAGGAAACTGTTGGTCAGCAAGATTCCTGACAGAACAATGAATGTCTCTGCAGAGCTTCACAAATGCTAGCCTGCTTCCCTTATCAGTTGTATAACTTTAAACCTCTTATCTCCACAACTAAGCAGATAAAAAGGAATTTTTAAACTTATTGGTACCGATAAGCTGACAGAATAATAGGATGTGAATTCATTCATATTCAGAAGTAAAGGAAGTCAATAACTCTTCAATCTATTGTGTATAACTTACCAACTTTGTTCTTTTTTTCCTTTTTTTGTTTCTAATCAGTGACAAATTTCAAAATAATCAGGAACAAATAGAGAAATAATTACTGACAATCAGTGACACTTCCAAAATATTAGTACTATCAACTTGCATAACTGATAGAATAAGATAATGTGAATTAATATGCATTTTCTGAAGTAAAGGTAGTTATTGTCATTATTTACCAAGTTTAGTTCATCACTTTTTTTCCCCAAAAGTCACTAGTTTTAGGAGGAATTAAGAGGGACAGCTAACATTTCAGTCAAAACCAGGGTAATTTCTGAAAATCTGGGACAGTTGAGAGGTATGCCAATAAAACAGAAGTGCCAGATTTTGACTGAAATTTTCGCTCTGTCCCTCTTAATTCCTCCTAAAACTAGTGACTTTTGGAGTGCAACACAGATTTACATCCTGTTGTGTGCACACACCTGCTGTTGCATGCTTGTGTCGACACACAACGCACACACATGCTGTTGATTGCTGATCCTATTCCGTGTCTGTCTGGGGAATTTAAACATACGATATTCCACTTCTGTCTGGAGATAAAGCATGGACATTATCAGTAAGGTGCTGTGTGTGTGTGTGTGTGTGTGTGTGTGTGTGTGTGTGTGTGTGTGTGTGTGTGTGTGTGTGTGTGTGTGTGTGTGTGTGTGTTTGTTTGTGTGTGTGTGTGTGTGTGTGTGTGTGTGTGTGTGTGTGTGTGTGTGTGTGTGTGTGTGTGTGTGTGTGTGTGTAATACCCTAGTTAAGGATGACAGGTTACTTCATTTACTCAGGCTCAAACAACTACCAGGATGAATTTCAGTACATTTTTAAGGAATTGAGATTCAAGGGAAGAGAAGTTTACTGCTGCTCATGCTGTCTGTTTTCAATGTGCAACTGTTTTGTTTTGCAAATGGTCGTTACTCTTTGTTCGAGAGAATTTGAAAGCAGTGTTAGTAGCACAATAGGTAGCATACTTACTACCAGATCACCATTTTTTATGTACCACAGGCAATTTATTCTTCAAGGTCAGCAGGGACTGAAATTGTGATGAAACACTGAAATATAAACTTGTTTGCTAGTAGAAAACTCTTCATTAGTTACAGATATTTTTAACGTGGAATCATTCAGATGATTTTTACTTCTGCAGAGATTGTGCATATTGGTGGATTGTAATGAAAAAAGTCTGAGTGGCCTTTTATGGTTGAAATGCTCTGAAATGGGCAGTTTTGTAATTATTGGTTCATACATTTTGCTTTATTGCTTATTGGAAAAATGTTTTATAACTACAAATTTAAAACATGCTCTAACAAGTGGTGCTGTATTATACAAGGAATATAATTTAATACAATCAGGAAGGCGAATCAAAGAATACTATGCACGCATGGCCCTAAAAATATGTGCAAGGAGCCTATGGTTTGAAAACAGACTAAAGGGAAACTTAATACACTAATAGCCAGATGCATTTTCTTTGAATGTGAGTTTCAAGGGCAGAGAAGATTACTGTTAATACCAAGCCTGATCACAGTCACAGCCATACTCATCCATTCCGCCATGCCCACGTGCGCGCACACACACACACATCCACCCACCTCCATACCCTCTACTGCTACCTCCGAGAGGCACACACCAACACATGTAGCCCCCCATATACACACAATCACACACACATACACACTACTTAAATACTAAACTCTCCAGCACTTACCTATACCACATTTTGGCCATGTTCATTGCAGCAAGCGGCCATGAAAGTTTACAAAACAGACATTTTATAAATCACTCAGCTGTGGAAATGCCTTACTGTAGACAGTCCCAGAGGAGACCACATGGCTAAACAGTAAATGCCTCTCTCCCAGACTGTTTATTAGCATATAACACATCCATGGAGACAGCCCGCAGTGATATTGCACATTTTCATGTTGCAGTACTGTGGCAGGGCTGTGTCTGAATCAGAAATTCTTACTGCAAAGTGTATACAACCTTTTTGTTTTTGGAACTCTTGTCTTCACTGTGTTTTTGTTGCTAAGTTTTATACTTGGGCACTGGAATGCTTTATACTGTGGGCTCTCTGTATCATTTATTTACCTATTTATTTACGCGTAGCTTTAAACAGGCAGGCACTCTGTGTAAGTTTTTATAAAATTCTGGTGAGCATTTGGTTTGTGTGCAAATTTATGGTTGCAGCAAATTTTGACAAATGTTGCATCTGATGTCAATTTTTATTCATTCCTCAATGATTGGGTTTGGATCCAACCCTCAGATATGACTCAGCTGCTTTTTACAGCTCATGGCTACTGGAAACTCTTGAACTCCTCCCTTACCCATAATGCTCTAGTCCACTAACATACCTCAGATCTTGTTCGTCACCTTCTCATACAGACATGGTCATTGTGAGCTCTCAAGTGTTAGTCAATTAAGTGCTTTACAGGTTCATAGGTGTGTACTAGGCCAATGGCCCTGGAGCCTTTACAAGCCTAGTCCATAGGACTCCCCTGGCATCGTGCCACCCAACCTTACTTCCTAGTGCCTCTGTCGAGTAGAGCCACTGGAATGATCGCTGGTGTGAATTTTCTATTTCCCATCCACTCATCAAGATTTCTCTTGAAGAGGGCCAGTGAGGTGCTCCACATGACATGTATGGGAAGTCTATTCCATAGCGTGGGCAGTCTCTGGGTTATGAACCTGTCCCTCCAACATGTTCTGTTGATTGTGGTAATGAGGTTGAGGTCTCTGGAGCGTGTGTTGTGGAGCGATTGGGATTTCTTTAGATGTAGCACTTCTAACAGAGCTGGGTCAGACATGGCTTTGTAAGTCAAGCAGAGATTGCCTCTAAGTAGGCGATATGAGATAGAGAATAGTTGGAGTGTTTAAGGTCTAAGATCCTCTTTGTGAGGTACATTTGTGGCCTCTCCAGTTGTTGCAGGTGTCTAGTGAGGTACATGCCAAATGGGGCACTGTACGCGATGATCGGCCTAATGAGGGAAGAGTAGAGGGCGACAATGACCTCTTTCTTCCTGGATGAAAAACCCTTTGTAATGAGATGTGCCACACAGGACATTCTGACCACAGTGGCAATGTGGTGGTCAAAAGAGAGGTTGCTGTCAACCTGTGTTCCCAGATCTCTTATAAAGCCTTCTGTGTTCAGTGGACTACCATCAATGTGGTAATTCAAGGGAACTGGGTTTTTCCCAAAGGGGATGAAGACATTTTTTGGCACTGAGCTTAAGGCCATGGTTCTGACACCAGTCATTGGTCCTATTGAGGCCTTTCTGCAGGATGTAAACATCACTTGGGGAGTTAATAATAGCTCTCAACTTGCAATCATCTGCAAACTTTGTCAGCCAGAGCCCTTTTGTGTTGGCCTGGGTTTCAGAGAAGTAGATACCAAACAGGAGAGGACTCAGGACCGAACCCTGTGGGATTCCTCTCGTGACTGGTCAGTAGTCTGACTTGGAGTCAGCTACTTTCACACTGTGGGTTCTGTGAGCCACTTTGCAACCCACCTAGTGATACAGGGGTTGATGCCTAGCTTAGTAAGGTTTTCTATGATTCCTGAATGGGGAATGGTATCAAAGGCCTTTGCCAGATCAAGGTAGGCTGTATGAACCACCTTACCGTCATCCACAGCTCTGGTGACTGACTCAAAGAAGTCGACCAAGTTGAGCAGGCATGATCTACCCTTCACAAAACCAAACTGTGTAGGATCCAGAGTTTGGAGATTCCCTATATCCTTGTTTATTAGGTCCATGATGATGCTTTCCATAGCTTTGCATATCAGACTCGTCAGCTAATGGGGTGATAATTCCCGGGGTCTGTAGTCGCTCCTCTCTTGTGGAAAGGGGTGAGTGTAGCAGTGCGCCACTCTGTAGGGACAAAGCCTGAGGTGAGGCTGTGACTGAACAGGGCACTCAGGTGAGGTGCCAGTTCACTCTGTAGTTCACGTAGAACATAACCAGGGATAGCGTCAGTTTCCATAGAAGCTGTATTCTTGACCTTAAACAGTGCTGTTTTAACCTGTGCAGCAGTAATACTGGGTACCTGGCAATCTACTGGTATTGTGATTGGTCCTTTGGGGGGGGTAAAGTTAGCACTGAATTTGTCCGCCAGTATATTTGCAATATCTGTTGGCTTGGTACAGGAGGTACCATTGTGCAGTAGCTCAGAGCAAATCTGGGTATTGCCATGGAGATTCTTTACATAACTATAGCAAGCCTTGTGACTGTCTTTACTATCTGCTGCAATTCTGTTTTCATAGCTAGCTTTAGAGGATTTGATGAGGGATCTCAACCTTTTGTTGAGGCTGATAAGGGAGCTTTTCTAGTCTTGGGACTTCACCTTATTCCGCATCAGTTTCCTTCTTCTGTTGTAGAGTTTGTTTATGGCAAAGGACCACCAGATTGGCTTCCTTTTTTTTGAGGAGAGCATCTTAGATCTACTGGGTACGGCGAGATCCATGCATTTGTGTAGGTGTTCGTACAGTGCATTGGTGTATGATTTGGCAGTCATGCAATTACTCTCTATTTGCATAGGTGCCATGAAATTAGCCACATATCGTTTTAGGACCCCAAAGTTAGCTTTGGAGAAGTTTTTCATGGTGGTTACCTTTGTTGGGGGAGTGGGAGAGATGTGGATTTCCAAGGTGATTAGCTTATGATTGGATCTAACCAGGGAGGAGTTGACTATAGGTGTAGAGTAACAGTCACCCATGTTAGAAATGACCAGGTCAAGGATGTTGCTACCTCTAGTGGGGATAAGAACAAGCTGGTCCAGGGCATTGGAATTAATGAATTCCAGAAAGCGTTGGGCAAGTGTACTGGTACATGAATAGTTTTCCCAGTTAATGAAGGGATAGTTGAAGTTGCTCAGTATGAGAGTGTTAGGTTGGACCCAAATATTCTCCAGGGTGCTTAGGAATGTGGACTGTGAATCTTGGGACATGGTTGGGGACCTATAGCAGGCTAGGACCTGAATTGCTGTCTTACTCAATGTTGCTTGCACCTGAAGTATCTCAGATGCGTTATATTGGGCTACCAGTCTGGAGGTGTGCGCATCCTTTAGGAATATGAAAACACCACCGCCTTTGGAGCTTCGGTCCAAGTTCTGGGGATGAAAGGCGTGGAATGTAGCCTGGTAGTGCAGGGGTGCTTTCTGCTGCCTTGAACCAGGTCTCTGTTACAGCACAAATGTCGATGTTCTCCATTTTAAGGAGTACTTCGAGCAGGTGCATTTTGAGATTTAGACTTCTAGCATTGAGCAGCATGACCCTCAAATTCCATTTGTTTGTAACTGTTGCTGTGGTAATTTGGTCTTTAGAACACCGCCTAAAAAAGGCACTATAGGGGTGGCAAGAGCCTTGGCCAGTATCCGGAAGCCCAGTGGTGACAGATGCAAGCCATCTCTGGCAAAGCATCGAGGTCTGTCAATCATGTCATCCCAGGCAGACAGATACTGGATCCCCTTATAAAGACACCAGAAACTTAGCCAATTGTTGAAGTCGATCATTTTCTGCTTGTACTATGGTATCATTCTGGATGATGGTAGGATGCTGCTCAGGACTAGGGTCATACCCACCTGGGCTACATAATCCAAGAGCTCCTCCATGTCTCTTTTCAAGTAGTCCAGGGAGGTACGTCTCAGGTCATTCACACCCACATGTACAATGACAGTCATATGTGTACCTGTTGTTGAGGGACTTGAGTGCGTGCATTACTTGGTGGATCCTGGTGCCTGACAGGCAGCTGACTGTTACTTTCTCCTTATTCAACCTAGTGAGTGGGACATCAGTGTGCCTCACTATTGAGTCGCCTATTACAGTGTGTTGGGCATGCTGTTTTGCCTCAGGGGCTTTGTTTGAGTGGCACACTGTTTAGATTTATGAGTTGCGTGATTAGTGTTGTGTTGTGGTGGTCGAGTGTGTTTCTGCCTTGGAGATCCCTGCTGTTTGGTTAGATTTTTATTGAGAGCCTCCGCGAAGGTGGGTGTGTGGTTTGTGTTTCTATGTGAAGGCAATGCTGGTGTGTTTTCTGGAGGGCTATGTGTTCCATGTGGTGTGGTGCAAGTGTTGACCTTCTCCTCTTCACCAGCTATTCCAGTCTTGGCTGGAGAGTGTGTGGCTTCCAATTTGGATATACAAGTACATCTCTCACAAGTCTGAGTGTTGGGGGGGGTAAGAGGAGAGGGTTGTCAGTGTACATGAGGCAGTTGCTACATTGCTTCAGGATGCCCAACTTCAAGTTAATAGGAGAAAGCACAGGGAACTGACCTTTAGACATGCCTGGAGGGGTGAGCATTAAGTACTAGAGCTGTTTTCTTGTAGAACTTTTAGTGCTAGTAGCACTTTTGTGTAGTACAATAATTGCTACAAGAAGTCTGGTAAAGTGCTAAATTAACAAGCTAATAAAAATGCAGGAGAAGAGAGAACTAGCAGATCTAAGGGAAAAATTGAAGAGCAGACTTCAGCACTGCTCAGAAGCTTACAAACAGTCCCAGATACAGCAAATCTGTATCTGGACTAGATTAGTTACAGGAAAGGTGGGAAACAAGCGCAAATGTGGGCTTTTAAACCAGAAAGTTGAAAGGGATGGAAAAACTGCCCAAATGGTCAATAAACTACAATTTCTGGGCCAGAAACCACTCCTCTTGTGGTAGATAGGCTACCCAGTACTTACCACTCCCACTGATAAGTTAGAAGGCTTTCTTCCAACACAGAAAGGCTTTGGGGGGCTCAGAAGCTTGCTAAGAGTCCTGGACACAGCAAATATGTACCTGGACTAGACTAGTTACAGGAAAGGCGGGGAACAAACGCAAACTCGGGCTTTTATCCAGAAATTGAAAGAGATGGAAAAAATTCCCAAATGACCATTAAACTACAATTTCTGGGCCAAAACCCACTCCTCTTGTGGTAGATAGGCTACCTAGTGCTTACCACTCCCACTGATAAGCTAGAAGGCGTCCCTCTGACACACAAAGACTTGGGGGGCTCAGAAGCTTACCAACAGTCCTGGATACAGCAAATCTGTACCTGGACCTAATTACTTATATTTTTCTATCCTTCTGATATTTACTTATTGTATATCCACCATTATCCTACACTATTTTAGTGTATTTCTTTCTACCATTGTTGGTATTTACCTTTCTTTTACCTATCTTTACCCTTGTGGTAATGTTGTTTACCATAGTCAGTAGTTTATTCTCCCCTTTCTTTCTTTTTTCACAAAAAAATAAATAAAATTAAGTTTTTCCTTATTGTTAATATTAAAACTTTTGTTAAGATGGCTGAAAAGACTTCGGGCTTTGAAAAATGTAAGCAGTGTGGGCACAAGATTCCACTTTCTGATGCACACAATTTGTATGTATATTGCTAGGGCCCTGCTCACTTAAAAGTAAACTGTGAGATCTCCAAAGCCTTTAACCACAGCACTTTGGTAGATTGCAAGAGCAAACTAATTCTGAAAGGTCTTCTCCCTATGATTTTCTTGGAATCACTACCTGGAGCTCAACCCTCGAAGCCCGACAAGAAAGAGCCCCGGAAAAGGCTGTCTGGCACCTCTGGATCCTGCACTCTGTCCTCAAATCCAACCATGGAGCCTGCTCGCAATGTGTCAGAAAAGTCTTATCTGAAGACTAAATCTAAATAAGACTAAAAGGGGATCTGCAACAAGTGCTCCTGTTGTAAACTACGCTCACTTGGAGAGTCACTGAGCATCATTTGGAGGGAATGAAATCCCTGATGAAAATGGAGACATTACCACCATTTGCAGATGGCTTGAAGGAAGCACAAAAACCAGGCAATGAGGAGGGTGTCCTTATTCCTTATGAACCATGTCTCAGTCACTACATAAATATAGACTCATTCCAGGTGCATATGTACCTCCAGATCCTGCAGTTTATTAGGAAGACTCCTGGGTCGACTTAATGTTGTCTAGCAGGGGTTTGACAGTTATGTTGGGATGTTCACCAGATGAGCTCTGACTAAAAAAGACGCATTAGGGGTAGCAAAGGCTTTGGCCAGTATTGAGAAGCCCTCGAGTGTAAATGTGTGGGTTAGAGTCAAAGTATTTATTTATTTATATTTGTTTACCAGGAAATTCCAACTGGACACAGGTCCTTTTTCATCGGATGCCCGGGGAGAAAGGCTCCACATCATGTACATGGTAAATTGAGATACAAAGTTGCAGCAATAGTAAACATTACAGGTTGTTGGCTTTAATGCAATAACAAGATATTAATTAGCAACAGTATATACAGTAAATGTTGCAAGTTAAGATAGTTTCTTGTCATTTATAATATTAGTAACAGAGTTGTCAGACAAGATGTTAATGTAAAGACAACTAGCTATTTCTGACTGTGGTTAGTAGTGGCGGTAGTATAGTTGGGTTAAGAGTCAAGGTGGGGGGGGGGGGTAAGGGTGTTGGTCTGTATTAGAATAAGGACAAAGCCAGTGTAAGTTTAAGTGGAATTTGAGCGCAGTCTTGAAAAGGCTGCTGGAAGGTAGAATAGTTACAGAGGGTTGAAGATTGTTCCAAAGTTAGATATGGTCCATGTAAATATGACTTCTCCTGCTGAGTTTTTGGGTTTGATAACAGTGAGTTGAATTTTGTTGCTTCATCTTCAGGGCCTAGTGGGGTGATAGGGTTGGAGAAGGGTTTGAAGGGATGTTAAGGGGATGGTTAATAAGTTTATGAGCGAGGGTGAGTTGATTAAAGTGAAGGAGTTGTGGGAGTTCTAGACAGTTTAGTTCTTTAAGGGAGATACAATGATGACTGCAGCAGTATGTTCCAGTGGCAAATTTAGCAATTTTGTTGTAACAAGCATCCAGCTTGTGTAGGTAAGTCTGTTTAAGGCTGGTAAGTATGGGGGATGCATAGAGTAGGGTGGAGATTAGCTGGGAATTGGTTATGGAGATTCTAGCCACCTCGGTTAGGAATTGGTGGCTTCGATATAATGCACCAAGTTTCTTGTGAACTTTTTTTATTGTGAGAGATATGTGGGTGTCAAATCTAAGTTTGTTGTCTATTTCCACGCTGAGTAATTTTGTGTGTTCTGATGGAGAGATGATGGTATTGTATTTGGCAAGAATGTTGAAGTGGGGGTGTTCTGGGTGGCTTTGGAAGGTCGGAACAGGAGTAGTTTTGTCTTACTTGGGTTGAGCAGGAGCTGAGCATTGGATAGTCAGCTTTCTACAGAAGAGAATGATTCCTGTGCGATTTGTTGTAGTTCTGGTAGAGTGGGGGCAGAGCAGATGATGGTAGAGTCATTCCGTACTGTATAAGAGATGCTTGTGTGGTGGCAGTATGTAGGATGTTAGTGAAAAGTGAGAATAGCAGAGGGCCAAGGATAGACCCTTGGGGAACTCCGAGAGTAACTGTGAGGCGAGGTGATACGTTATCCTCCCAGATGACTGATTGCTGGCGTCTGTGTAGATAGCTGTGGAACCAGTGGCAGGCTGACTGTGAGAAGGAGAGGTTGGGGAGAGTAGAGAGTAGTAGCTCATGAGGTACCATGTCAAAGGCCTTTGAGAGATCTAGAAATACGGCAGTAGAGAAGAGGCCATTGTTTTTGTGATGAAGTATACTGTCGGTGAAGGAGAGCAGAGCAGAGATAGTGCTGTGATATGGCCTCAAACCATGTTGGGTTTTGGAGAGGAGATTATTAGATAGGAGGTAGTTGGAGACCTGGGTGTTGATACATTTTTCAAGTATCTTGGAGAGAGGGGAGAGGATAGCAATGGGGTGGTAATTGGAGAGGTCGGTGGAGGGGATGCCTTTGTGGAGGGGAATGATGTGGGATATTTTCCATATCGAGGGAACATAGCCTTCTGTTATGGAATGGTTGATTAGAATTGAAATTGGGTAGACTAGTGTATCAGCTGCAATTTTCAAGTATTCAGAGGGGAGGTTGTCAGCTGCGAGTTTGGTGGGTTTAAGTTTTGACAATAATCTTATGTTGGAGGTAGATACTGAGCTGAAGAAAAGAGGAGTGGGGGTTTAGGGTTAGGAGGTGGGGGGCTGTTGTAGGTTCATAGGTTAGAACTAGGCTAACTGCCCTTGCGAGCCATTTTAAGCCTGGCCAATTATCCCTTGTGAGACTCAAACTCTGTACCTTGTGTTTGCAAGGCAAACACCTTAACCATTAGGCCACCCTTGTTGGTTTAGAGATGTTATAGTTTCAGTGAAATGTTTGTTGAAGGATTCAGCAATACTGCTGGAGAAGGGGAGAATGGACAGTTGGGGGCATCAACCTTTTCTGGGTGGAGGATGGTGTTAATAGTGGACCAGAATTGCTTAGAGTTGTGGTTGGTAGAGTTTAGGGTGGATTTATAGTAGAGGGATTTGTCGAATTTTATATGCTTTTTGGCTTTATTGCGCAGTTCAAGGAATGATTGCCTATCTGAGTTAGTTTTTGTTAGTCGCCAGTGCTCCCAGGCCTTATCTCTGGATTTCATTAGGGTTCTGGTGGTCTTTTGTAACCATGGGACACGCCTGGATCTGACTTTGGCATTTCTTACAGGAGCATGGATGTTTAGGATGGAGAGGAAGGTGCTGTTGAAGAAGTGGACAGCCTCATCTCGTTTGATGTATTTTGGTGGTGACCACTTAATTTTTTGCAGGGAGGAGATGACAGAGTTGGGGCTGAAGTTGGACTTGTTCCGTATTTGCCTGTGGATAATGGGCTTCAGACTGTTTGTGTGATGCCGAATTATGAAAGTGGGGGAGTGATCACTAAGACTGTCATGTAAGCAGCCTGCTAGGTAAGAGTGAGGGCTTTGTTGACTAGGATCCAGTCAAGTAAGGTATGATTGTTAGGGTTTGTGTTGATTCGGGTAGGGGATTGAATGAGTTGAGTGAACCCATGGAGGTTAAGGTGAATGGTTGGGAGACTGTTATTACAGGATAGGCAGTTGATGTTAAAGTCATCGAGAATGATGGTTTCCTGGGGAAGAGAAAGAGTAGCCCAGGTCATGAGATTTTCTAGGGGTGTAATATTTTGCCCTGGTGGGAAATAGCATCCTATGACATTGATTGTTTTGTTTGGGTTTAGTTTGACATTGGCATAAAGGATTTCTTCATTGTTGTGGCGAGGGGCAGATGAGTTCAGGAATTGAATATTGAGGTGGTGTTTAAATATCAATGCTATATCACCTCCTTTTTTGGACAATCTGTCTATGCAAAGGATGTTGTATTCAGGTGGAAGTATTTCCTCACTTTTGATGTGAGGTGATGTAAGTAAGGGTTAGGTAAGGTGGTAGATTAAGTGTGTGTATGATTTTAAGTGTTTAGGGGTATGGTTAGGTTACAGTATAGATTAGGTAAGAGAATAGCTTAAGAGTGTGTGTGATTGATAGTGTTTAGGTTTAGGCTAAGGGAAACATTGTGTGTGTGTGTGTGTGTGTGTGTGTGTGTGTGTGTGTGTGTGTGTGTGTGTGTGTGTGTGTGTGTGTGATTGGTAGTGTTTAGGTTTTGGCTAAGGGATACAGATTTTTTTTTTAATTTATGATGCAGGTTATAATTAGGAGCAGGGTTAGCATATATTACTAAAGTGGATCATGGAGACTTGGCTGGTTGTAATGGATCCAGCAGTCCAAACACTCGTATACATCCAACTAATACTAAGGCCACAGTTCTAAATCAACTCCAACAAATAAATAAAACATGGTGGAGGGATAATTGTAACACAGGGCTTACCCACTTCTCTGGAACAAACTAACTCTCCACATTAAACAATGTGGTCCATTCTTTGCCTTTAAAAAGGATAAATGGTTGGGTATTCACAAATTCACCCCCTAGTATGACTGGCCTGGCCCTCATTGAAAAGAGAGGAAAAACTCAAGAGTGGGTAGTGAAAATGTCCTTGCAGAACCCAAGAACCTGTGACATATGACTAAGTCACATCCCTGCATGGAAGCAGAGTTAGTGGGCCTTACATGCTTACACCTGCTTTCCTTGACACTCATGAGTGACATGCATGGACTTGCAGTATGTGGAGTGGAGAAGGAGTATGTGCTGCCTTGTTGTCTCTGAAAGCTGAGATCTTTTACAGTCTGTATATGCATGATATTTTTATAAACAGTCTGTGCACTGGTGAGTGCATTGCAAGACCATAACATTTTACATGGCCACTACAAAAATATCAATTATACCATGACCCCCCCCCATTAATATTCCAAAACGTGCACGCTGATTGGTCAGCGTGCACGTTGTAAATCGACTTATACTAATGGAAAAATTCCGGTCGCCCGGACATTTCCATTAGTATAAATCTTTTTTAAAAAAACTGTCTCACTATGTTAAAGGAATTTAACATAGCGAGACAGCTTTAAAAAAAGCAACAGAGATCTCCATTGCTTTTTTTAAAGCTGTCTCGCTATGTTAAATTCTTTAACATAGCGAGAATAAGCTTTAACGGAGATCTTGCTTTCTCCGTTGCTTTTTAAAACCTGTCGCTTATGTTAAATGGGTTTAACATGGCGAGACAGCTTTAAAATAACAGCGGAGATCTCCGTTGCTTATTTTAAAGCTGTCATGCTATGTTAAACCCATTTAACATAGTGAAACAGTTTCTAAAAAAGCAACAGAGATCTTGCTATCTCCGTTGCTTTTGCCCACAGCTCTGATGTACTGCGTAAGCATATGCATGCGCAGTACATCACAACTGCCGCAGAATACCAGACAGCTGCAGAAGGGCAACAAGGAGGCATTATACAATGCCATTATTTAAGAAAAGTAATTATTTTTTTTCTTAAATAATGTCATTGTATAATATAATAACACGCCTGGGTGTGGGTAATGCTGGATTTACCCACGGTTGGCTTTGTTTGGCCACTCGGGCTTTGCCCTCGTGACCAAACCACGCCAACCGTAGGTAAATCCAGCATTACCCACACCCAGGCATGGGTTATTGCTATAGTATACCAGTCAAAATATTTTAATGTACTTTTTGCTTTTGTGTTTCAGATTACCTGGAGATGTTGGTTTCTGTAAGCTTAACCCAACTCATAAATGTATAGGTTTTGATTCTTGTAGGAAAATGCATCAATAAAATGAATGTATTTCCTCTCATGCCAACCTCTGTTTCTACAACTCTCCTCTTTAACAGCTATTTGTGGTTCCCCAGATTTTCACTGGAATTATTGGGTCATAGCTGTTCCAAGTATGTTACAAGCCTATAATTAGGTCAATTAAAACTGTATTTGTAGCAGCATTATTTTCAGCAGATAATCAATTTCCATTGAAAATCCACAGTTTCTTAAAGTTTGTTACATTAACTAAAAGGGTGACTAGATATATAAAATAGCTACATAATTCTTAGTTTATGGTAAAATAAACCTGAATCAATTGGTTTGCGTGTTAATTCTTCTAAAATTGCTGCAGTCATCCTTGGCTATGTGTTAAGTGCTTTTGATTTTGGACATACTGGATTAACAATGGGCGCCAGCAGAGGTGACATTGGCCCTATTCAACTTGATGAGCCCTTAAAGGAGTACCGCACCCACAGACTCAAAAAACATGTTTAAAACATCATGGCATGATGTTTCCTACACTTTAACAGCACTCTGGGATTATTTACAGGATTTTAAATATTTTTATATGTAATTACAGACTCTGACCACCTGGAGTACAGCATATTGACGTGGTTTGGATAAATCAGGTTGCCACTCAGTATCCCACAAGTCATTGTTTTGCTCAGAAATGTTACATCATGCAGGCCTCCATTTGCATGAAGCTCTTGTCATTTCATAGATGTTGCATGCATACAAAGTTCTGAGTAAAATAGAACAGTTAAAGTAACATTCCTTGCTGTTGAATGACTACTTAAAACTGAAACAGTGCAAATGTCACAGAACACACACAAAGTGCTGTTTACTGCTGCCTTTTTCTAGTTTAGTTTAAATGGCACTAATTTGTGAGACAATGAATTCCACTTCTTTTACTTCAACCCTCCCCCGCAACACCTAGCTTCCCTAGCTGTCAAAGTCCTGAGGGTAATTTGACTTGGTAATTTCATTGACTGGCAGATCTCAGCAGGGTGCTTGACTCATGTAATTCAATCTTTGCTCTAGCATTTCTTTTGTTACAGGGGACATTTTTTATTGCTGCACTGTAGCCATGGCCTTACTTTACTGCATTAGCATCCAGTTTATATAGCAACTCCTGTAACATGCACCAGGGAGCTAAATAAAACTTTTAAAATATTAAACCAGTTTAGATTTTTATTAGTGTAAGTGTCTAAGGTATCACTTCATGCTTCCACCTTGCTAAAAATGATTTACATGTGCAAAGTGTGTTGGTATTCAGTGTTTGCCTACATATCTTTTTACTGCACTGGTTGGTTCGCCAAAAAAACTTTTGCAGTGTCCCTGGATTTTTCTTTGTACATACAAACCACATTGCTATATTTTCCCCTTCTTTTTTTCGTGTGTCCAGAAGTCACTTCTCAAAATAATATATTTTTTTTTTAATAAAGGACATCAAGGTTAATTTACCTTGAATCAGATAATGGATGACACTGGAAAGAATCACTGTAGAAATATTTGTGCTTGGACTAAATCCCTTACTAAATATTTGCCAGACTACAGTTGAATTGGTGCTATGGCTTTAATTATCCACCATTACACACCAGTTTTGCAGTGTAGTGACCACCTGCCTTGCCCATATACCTTTAGCCATGAATATGCAACTACTCCTGTTCATGTATGTGAATTCATCTTCAGACTTTCAGTGTTGAAGCTACACTGAATTCTAGGTGCTTGTTCAGGTTTCACATGGGGCTTGCTTAAAGCTACTCTCAAGGTTAAGCCACTATGAATATGTTGCACTGCCACCTCTGATAAGAGAGTAATTTTTTTATTAATTTTTTTCCCGCACTGCACACTAGCGGTATCTGGTGCAAATACAAAAGTATGCAAGCGATAGACCACCAAAGTATCATTTGCCATGCAGAATGTACAAGTAATACATACCAAATGTCTGTGTTTCAAAACATCGCTGTTACTACACTACTACTGAATAAAAGGAACATGACAGCAATCAAATATCTTCACACCCTGTAAAATACAGCAGCTACCACTCATTTCTCATGTTCATCCATTCTTGAGCTAGCATTATCCACATCATAGTGCCACATGACATCCCAACTTGCCTGTTATTGTCCAATACCTGTCCATACAGGAGAAGATTAATGCATACATCAAACTATATAGCAGCAGTCAAAAGTCAGTACTTACATGATGTATTCACAAGCTGGCTTTTGGTTACAATGTGCATATGGAGCAAATACTGCATATTGCACTATCGTGACAAGCCTCTGTACCACTTCACGGTAGCCAGCCTCACAGAGGTCCACTCGCACCACAACATTACTTGCAGCTGCAGCCAGATCCACTCATCTCACCACTTTCATAACACTCCTGCAGCTATGCATACTATCCCAAACATGCCTCCTCTTGCCATTTATGCATTATGTTAATCTCACTTCTGTCCACAAAGACCAGTCCCTACAACTGCAGCTGCAAAAGCGCCACTACACTGCACCACTTCACGGTAGCCAGCCTCAGACGTCCACTCACACCACAACATTACACACATGGTCCACCACAGTTAATGTGATATTACTTCTCACCAACAGTTTAGCATAGTTTCTCCAACTAATGACCTCAGTACAACACAACCACCAGGTCTCTACCAATACAACTATTCCCAAGTCCTCGGACAAGTAGTGCATATAGGGACTTAGTGACATAGGTTTCACTAACTGCTAGTCTGCTCTTTCTAGTCTGCTCTTTCAGCACGTATTGTCCATATTAACTGCAACCCATTGTTCCACTGATGTCCAAGCTAATGTCCTTCAATTGTGACAGTCACTTGCTAAGACCCTAGTGTAAGGAAAGGTCAAACATGAAATTCCTACTCTACGCCATGGTCAAAACAAGCATGTACATGTCGCTGCTTTTAACACACACACACACACACACCAGGGACACACACACCAGGGACACACACACACACACACACACACACACACACACACACACACACACACACACACACACACACACACACACCAGGGACACACACACACACCAGGGACACACACACACACCAGGGACACACACACACACACACCAGGGACACACACACACACACACACCAGGGACACACACACACACACACACACACCAGGGACACACACACACACCAGGGACACACACACACACCAGGGACACACACACACACCAGGGACACACACACACACACCACCAGGGACACACACACACACACACACACACACACACACACCACCAGGGACACACACACACACACACACCACCAGGGACACACACACACACACACACACACCACCAGGGACACACACACACACACACACACACACACACCACCAGGGACACACACACACACACACACACCACCAGGGACACACACACACACACACACACACACACCAGGGACACACACACACACACCAGGGACACACACACACACACACACACACACACACACCACCAGGGACACACACACACACACACACACACCAGGGACACACACACACACACACACACACACACACACACACACACACACACACACACACACACACCACCAGGGACACACACACACACACAACACCAGGGACACACACACACACACACACACACACACCAGGGACACACACACACACACACCACCAGGGACACACACACACACACACACCACCAGGGACACACACACACACACACCACCAGGGACACACACACACACACACACACACACACCACCAGGGACACACACACACACACAACACCAGGGACACACACACACCACCAGGGACACACACACACACCAGGGACACACACACACACAGGGACACACACACACACACACACACAACACCAGGGAGACACACACACACAAAACACACACACACACACAAAACAGCAGGGACACACACACACACACAGCCACACACGCCACAATATCACAATGCATCCGTAATACATAAGCAGTTTTGAAGCAACTTGACAGTAAATGACTACAGATATACGTCCGCTACCAAGCATACAGACAAAGGAAGGCAACATTGCATGAGGCCAAAAACGTTTAATTATGTTACACTTGTTTACTGGGATAGTCGCACTGGATTCATGTCCTTTTTTCAGCAGAGGGCCAGGGAGAAAATCTCCAAGAGAATTACATAGATTACTTAAGTTGTATTACACTACATGGATTACACAAGTTACAGAACATTAGAAAATATAAGACAATGCGTTTAGCACACTGTTTTATTAATGTTCCCAAATAGGGAGTCACAGTTATCATGGTCCAACACAAGACAAGGTGTTTGTACAATGTTTTAGTAATGTTCCCAAACAGGGACTCACAGTTCATGGTCAATTACAATTGAGACATCTGATTTGAAGCAGAGCTTAAGTAATTGCATTATATAATTTTGACACAGCCACACACACAATGCATCTGTAATACATAAGCAGTTTTGAATCAACTTGACAGTAAATGACTACAGATATACGTCCGCTACCAAACATCCAGACAAAGGAAGGCAACATTGCATGAGGCCAAAAACGTTTAATTATGTTACACTTGTTTACTGGGATAGTCGCACTGGATTCATGTCCTTTTGTCAGCATAGGGCAAGGGAGAAAATCTCCAACAGAAGAAATTACATAGATTACTTAAGTTGTATTACATTACATGGATTACACAAGTTACAGAACATTAGAAAATATAAGACAATCCGCTTAGCACACTGTTTTATTAATGTTCCCAAATAGGGAGTCGCAGTTGTCATGGTCCAACACAAGACAAGGTGTTTGTACAATGGTTTAGTAATGTTCCCAAACAGGGACTCACAGTTCATGGTCAATTACAACTGAGACATCTGATTTGAAGCAGAGCTTCAGTAATTGCATTATATAATTTTGACACAGCCACACACACAATGCATCTGTAATACATAAGCAGCTTTGAATCAACTTGACAGTAAATAACTACAGATATACGTCCGCTACCAAACATCCAGACAAAGGAAGGCAACATTGCATGAGGCCAAAAACGTTTAATTATCTTACACTTGTTTACTGGGATAGTTGCACTGGATTCATGTCCTTTTGTCAGCAGAGGGCCAGGGAGAAAATCTCCAACTGAAGAAATTACATAGATTACTTAAATTGTATTACATTACATGGATTACACAAGTTACAGAACATTAGAAAATATAAGACAATCCGCTTAGCACACTGTTTTATTAATGTTCCCAAATAGGGAGTCGCAGTTGTCATGGTCCAACACAAGACAAGGTGTTTGTACAATGGTTTAGTAATGTTCCCAAACAGGGACTCACAGTTCATGGTCAATTACAATTGAGACACATCTGATTTGAAGCAGAGCTTAGGGAGTAGCAGTTATCATGGTCCAACACAAGACAAGGTGTTTGTACAATGGTTTAGTAATGTTCCCAAACAGGGACTCACAGTTCATGGTCAATTACAATTGAGACGCATCTGATTTGAAGCAGAGCTTAAGTAATTGCATTATATAATTTTGACACACACCAGAGACACACACACACACACACACACACACACACACACACACACACACACACACACACACACACACACACACACACACCAGAGACACACACACACACACACACACACACACACACACACACACACACACACACACACCAGAGACACACACACACACACACACACACACACACACACACACACACACACACACACACACACACAGACACACACACACACACACACACACAGAGACACACACACACACACACACACACACACACACAGAGACACACACACACACACACACACACACACACACACACACACACACACACACACACACACACACACACACACACACACACACACACAGACACACACACACACACACCAGAGACACACACACACACACACACCAGAGACACACACACACACACACACACACACACACACACACACACACACACACACACACACACACACACACACACACACACACACACACACAGAGACACACACACACACACACACACACACACACACACACACACACAGGGACACACACACACAGGGACACGCACACAGCAGGACAGACAGACACACACACACACACCGCAGGGACACACACACACACACACACACACACACACAGCAGGGACACACACACACACACACACACACACACCAGGGACACACACACACACACAGACACACACACACACACACACACACACACACACACACACACACACACCAGAGACACACACACACACACACACACACACACACACACACACACACACACACACACACACACACACACACACCAGAGACACACACACACAGAGACACACACACACACACACCAGAGACACACACCAGAGACACACACACACACACACACACACACACACCAGAGACACACACACACACCAGAGACACACACACACACACACACACACACACACACACACACACACACACACCAGAGACACACACACCAGAGACACACACACACACACACACACACACACACACACACACACACACAGCAGGGACACACACACACACACACAGCAGGGACACACACACACACACACACACACACACACACACACACACACACACACACACACACACACACACACACACAGCAGGGACACACACACACACACACACACATACACACAGGGACACACAGGGACACACACACACACACTGGGACACACACACACACACACACACACACACACACACACACACACACACACACACACACACACAGCAGGGACACACACACACACACACAGCAGGGACACACACACACACACACACACACACACACAGCAGGGACACACACACACACACAGCAGGGACACACACACACACACACACACACACCACACAGACACACACACATCATCCTTGTCTAGCAACTGGGAAACCTGTGGTTTTGCAGCCTACTTACCTTTTAGAGGTCTACTCAAAAGTTAAGGTGGCAATACTGTCAGGTGACTGTGCCTCACTCTTACATCTAGAGTCCAACTCGTAGAATACACATTCTCCTGCAGACCAATTTGGGTGGGTGTGCCACATGGACCTTGCCTGGTACCTAATCATGTTGCTGCTATTTCTCGTTAAGTAATACGCCTAAATTAGGTTATTATGAAGGCAATGTTTGTAGAGGATAATCTCTGAATCTAGTTCATCATCTGTCCTCAATGGATTGGATGACAATGTTACTTCTGCTTCAAACTCACCAGTCATATGTCAGCCTTGCCTGCAAGTCAGATGCAACATGGTCTTGGTGCTGTATTGTCCTTCCGCCAAGGTATTTCTCAGTGCTATAACCTGGCACATGGACTTTGTTGTCCCACTCAGTACACTAGTTGGGCACCAGAAATGATATTCCTGTCTGACCACCTCATTGGGCAGTTTTGCTTGCAATCTGTATAACTGAATGGCAAATGCTAATTTCTACTTTGTTCCTGTCAAACAGGCAATGATGGATCAATCTGTCTTCACTGCAAAAAAGTGACTTTGCCACAGTTCTAGATTCGACTGACCCCAAGGACTCCAGCCATTTCTGTTTGATTTTCCTTATTTGCAAGCCAGTGTAGAAACGCATGGACCTCACTGGGTTCAGCATACAGACTATTGTATAGCATTAGCATACACTATGGGATCACAAACTTACCCACGCATATAAGGCTGCAGCGGTGTGTGAGGTCACTCTAACAAATGCATATAACACCGTTAAGTGCAAGCATGGAAAACCCACTTTCTATGGAAGACCACTGAGCAGTGTTCCAAAGGGATCGGGTGTGTGACCACTTCTGGAATAGGTAGTACCAGGAATAGGCAAGAAGCAGTGTCTGCATCTGACAGGCTGTGCAGAAGAGAAGCATAGTGAATCAAGCTCATCAGTCCTGTAAGAATTGAAAGCTGTCACTGCCACTGTTTCATACTGACCCGTTCTACGTAAGCTCTGACATTCCTCTAAGTGAGAAGGCTCATGGTCTGCATGTTGTGCTGAGCTTACCTTGCTAGGTGAATTACTATGACCTGCCCAATGGACTTCACTAGTATCCAATTTCTACAACACATATGCGACTCCTGTCTCAGCACCACAAAGGACTGGTTTTCATGCGGCACATAACATTGCCGGTATAATGGTCATTTAACCTTGGGGTGATCCACCCATGTCTCCTGGACAAACAACTCAGGTTGATTGCGAAAACCAATAACAACCATGCTTGTAAGGCCATGATGGACATTACATCAGATCATAGTACGTCACTACACTACACTGCTGATGAACCTTGCTGTCACTGAGTAATGTCAACTTTGAGTCACACACACTTACATATAATGCACTCTGATACCAAAATCCAATCATATACCAGATTAAGAAGAAACCAGTAAAATCGTTGCACGGTATGAAGAATTTTGATTCCAAAGGTACTTACCCAGCACGTTGGTTATATTTAATATATTAACCGGGGTTCTCTTTATTTTTTCCAAACCTAGAAATGTGTTTTTCAATTACCAGTGCCTTCTCAGGACGTTCGCACCGAGCTATATTCTTTGGAATTGCAGGTACGGACATGGGCTGAATTTCCAATAAGCCTCTTCTGGCTTTTATGACGTCCATCATCAGGTCATAGATGTAGTCAAACTTTCGTTTCTGAAATATTGGCTTCGCTACCCACTCCTGCTTTGCCTTCGGATACACCACGTTGTATCTAAGCTCTCCCTTTGCTGCAGAGTTTCGAGTAGGGAATCAGACCACTGCTTGTTCACGATTCAGATTTTCATTGTGATCAAGGATGGCCAAAATTATTCGTGCCTTCATCCCTACAAAACTGAAATGCTCAAACTTTGGGCAGTATTTGCACAGTAATGCATGGAACACCTCTAGGTTGCCGGTGTGGCAGAACTTGGTCACCTGCTTTAAATCTTTAATAAAAACTCTGTTGGCAACTATTCTCTTAAGTGCACTGTAGCATGAATCATCTTCATCCATCCACTTCTTCTCATCTCCTTTGTCCACCGGCATTTCATGACCGCAACATGAAACCTTTGTTGTACCACTCCAGCTGTGTCGGTCTGTTACATGGTAAAGCAATGACAACCACTTCTCCTGTAGTACAACTTCATCACCTTCGCATGTTTCAGCACACCACCACAGGTGATTGGAAACACTGTGGCTCCACTGTAGCAACTCTCTGTTTACTCTCCTTTTGCCAGCTTCTGCAATTTTCTTTGTCAAGCTTTTGGCCATATGCCACACATCAAACTGGTGATCCAGCGCTGGGAATTCCTTGCGCATCACAAATCGAATGCCCGGATGTTGGTCGGTTGCCACAAGACTTACCCTAACATTTCTTGACAGCAAGTTTGACAGGCACTTCTTGAAAGCTTTCTTCTCAAGTGCCACTGAAGATACCCCTGTGCAAACTTGCTCAAGGCGAAAATCAATGATACGTCCAGAATCCAGGTCCATCATGCTATAGCAGCAGTATCTGGCTGAATATCCTGGACTATCACACCGCCCATCACCACCTAACCGGATTTCCTTCCCCTGACTATCTGCCAGCATACGATTCTGATGTTGTATCCAGGTATGCTGCATTACTGGGAACAAATATTGCCTTTGAATGGTGTAGAAGGTTGTCTCACTGATAAACTCCAGCCCAAAATATGCACAGAAATGCGCAATATGTGCATAGGTACTACCACTGAATAGAAGAGAAGATACCAGTAGTAAGTTCCCAGCAGGCATTCTGCCTATAACTGGTTGACTTTCCCACTGAAGAAACGCATGTCCATTAATGCAGCATACCTTCACAGATACATAAGACCCTAACTTGGTTTTCTTTTCCACTTCGGAAGCAGGACTTCGGCATTCTGGGCAGGTCAATTTTAAGAGCAGTGAATCAAGGCAAGACTCGAAAACAATGAACTTTGGTTCACTTATCATCTTCTCATCTTCATCCTCTTCCACCACTGTGTCGTCCATGTCAGTGGTCGTCAGACTGTCAGAAAGGTAGCTCCAGTTGGGATCCTTTTCAGTCTCATTTGTCTGAGAAACCGAAGAATCACTCTGCACGCTTGTGTTATGCATATCTGGAGTGAGCTTGATTGGAGTGCTGCAAGCCTGCACGTGAAGAGACATGTAGGCACTGCAGCTAGATGTGGCTACTTCACTGCAGGTATCAGCCTCCTGTTGAAGACCTGGGTTGACACTCACTCTACGCCCAATGTCATCATTTGAAACCTGATCTTCTGGTGTTCCCGACTGAGTCATTTCAGTCTGAACAAGTGTGGATTTCCTGCAGTATGTGTGGTCCATCAGCAATGACACTGCATCTTCAGGGAACTGTACAGCTGCATCCTTCATCTTCCATGGTTTAGAATTCTGTTCCACTAACTTTGCTTGAACTCCCACACTGATGCCTTTCTTTGGTCAGAAGTTGGTTTGGCATGCTACTGTATTCCTTTCCACTGCAGTCATTTCTATGGCTTCGACTACTTCTTCATATACTTCTACCTGCAACTCAAAGAAAATTACCTATGAAATTGATATAGCATAGCAGGCTGTCATAATAAAAGATCCTGTTTTGGACAGCATATTGAACACTGTTTGGTTCAATGGATGATGCTCCATTCACATTTCCATGTTTAACAGTCTGTCATATCAGTATCTGAACATTATGTCCATTAGCATTGCATTTTTTACCATTTCTACACGTTACTCAGCAGCTAACAGGACATGTGCCAATTCCACCTTTTTTCTTCCAATGGAAGGGAATATGAATGGCCACATCACTGTACCAGCACTGAATATGTGCTGAAATCCAGAATGCCTGCAGTGACTATCCACAAAACCATTCAAACACTAACAGTACATCAAGTCAATACTTACCACTACAGAAAGGTTAATCTCTGCCTTGTTGAACAGTACAGAAAATGCACATTCCTCACTAGTCTAGCAGTGCACACTGTTTACTGCAGCATTACTCATGTCTCTCCCCAAACAAAACCTTTCTGTCACCAGTTCAGATTGTACAGGTCTTCATACATACGTACCTCTACAGGTTCTGGTACCTCTACAGCTTCTGGCACTGGATGGTCTTCCATGTCATCTGGAGCGACTGCAGCCTCTGCTTCCTCATGCACCGTCTCCATTTCATTCTGCCTCTGCACATGGCCATTCGGCTGTGGTAAGGGAATAAAAACAGGTAACTGTCACATAAAAACCATCACCCAGGATGTTATCAATGCTGAATGTATGAGTATGAGATAATGAAGTTACTGACCTTGCATTGGCGATACAGTTGGTGTTTCACAACATCTGGCAAGGTTGGCTGGGTTGTACTGAGAAGTTCCTCAATAAGCTGCGGGTGATAGTGAAGGCATTAATTAATCATACTACACAAGCAATAGACCATACATTGTACAGGTCATGCTAATCAAATGCAAGTATCCCATAACTGATGTGTTGTTCAACCCTCTTACGTTTTCATGTTGTTTACGCTGCAGCCGCTGTTCAGATGATGTCCTTGGATGTGTGGTTGTAAAAATGAAAAGTGTTGGTACAGCGTCCTTAAGTAGTTGACGAACGGGCCGCCTTGGCTTCATGTGTTCTGGCAGTAGTTCACTCTTGTAGTCCAGCTGAAATTGGTTCTCTGTGAAATGTTTGGAGCACAGGAAGTGACGTGGTTTTGACATGCCGACCGATTCTTTCACAAACCTGCCTATGTTACTGACATCTACCCCACAGTTCACCACCCATCGTGTACACTGTTGAATGTCACGTGGAAAGCGATGGAAGGATACACCGGGTGGCAGATTGTCTCGGCGAACATGACAACCATAGGCAAAACACGTCGGCATGGCTACACTCACCTAAGTAAAAATAAAAGAGTAGAGGCTCAACTCCTACTGACTAAGTTTTTAACAAGGCACTGCTGAGTTGCACCAAACTCTTGTGCAATTCACTAGACAACTTTGTTAGTTCCTATACAACCTTGTTTGCACTTCAACATGAGCTGTAAAACACCTATACCTACACAAATCTTGCAATGGTTACTCATTCCTTCTTGTGACAGTGCACACTCACTTGCTCTGTGTGGTCAGTCTCAGCTTACCTGACCTTTTGTCACCCGTCAGTCAAATGCCTGGTTGTACAGTGACACCTAAAAGCAGTCATTACGCACACAGTTACACAGTAAGGCAAAGAATTGATCACTCCAGAGAGACAAATGGATACTTCATTAGTAAGGTTTAAAAACCTTAATGCATTAATACTGCTGCCACAAGCCCATATTATGACAAGCAGATACAGGATTGGC
Source organism: Protopterus annectens (assembly GCF_019279795.1). Taxonomy (NCBI): domain Eukaryota; kingdom Metazoa; phylum Chordata; order Ceratodontiformes; family Protopteridae; genus Protopterus; species Protopterus annectens. The sequence goes on from NC_056729.1 coordinate 1,864,370,914, forward strand.
AACCATTGTGGTAACAGTGCAACTGGCACACCAGAAAGATATCCATATATTCTTTGTCCTTCATTAATGCTTGCTAGTAGCCTGTTTACACGGCAACTACCAAAGCATTACAGTTTTGTTTCGATTCACACAAGGACATTCACACTGTGGAGCATTTACCTCGTAGCCAGACAACCCTCTACCACCTAGGAACACTACTTATGAGACGTGTTAAAATTATCATATACTCTTAGTTCTCTCCTATCCCGACAGTATTACTGGCACTGAGATTGTTGGCAACAGAAACACTACACCTCAATCACCCCCTGTATTGTCTCTGAAAGAATTTGCTGGACAGTGTGAAAAGTGGATTGCTATGAACAAACAGACACCTGGCATTCCACTTGTGGAAATAATGTGTCAAAACAGCTAAGTAAAGCCACATGTCCACGATGACACTGCAGGGCCTGGCATCAACCACTGCATTATGCCATTAGCCCACTACTGATTCCGCAGCACGTTCAACTGCTCAACATTGCCAGTGGTTGTCATTGACTGTAAAGAAAAAAACAAACAAACCTATACAGATGATCAACCTTTGGAGTCAACATGTTCATAAAGACAGTATCACTATTAGACATGTATGGACTTCAGACTTTCAGAGTCGGTTAATAATTAAACTAATTTATTTCAAGTTGTACAAAATCATAAGGGAAGTCATAAGAGATGAAATACAATGTGTTTTTGGATTTTCTTTGATGCCACGCAGTGTTTCTGTGCACCATGTAATTTGTCAACAGTTCAGTCCTGAAATATCCACAGTCCCTCAAAAGGCTGAAATCCAGTATAACCCTCATCCATTTCTTCTGCAGGAAAGGTTGTTCGTATACGATTCACTACACAAGCGGGGAGGACCACTCTGTTTCCAAAGCCAAGCTTGTAATTGTTGTACACCCACAGAACATATGCTCTATATGCCAAGAGACGGTACAACCTGAAAGAATAAAATAATGTGAATAGAGAGCTGCATGCCAGTATGGTAGTATTATGCACATTATCTGCTGCCAGCTATATTTTAACAGGAATCTTAGACAAACAAAAGTAGGCCATTAGGTTGGCCACCAATTCGATGTCGTCGGCACTCATACCTGTTACTCCAACTTGCTCGTCTGAATCTTCTTCGAAGCATACATTCATGCCTGAACAACATTTGCAGTACTTCTGGTACTAAACATGCCAATTCAAAACGTGGATGCATAGTAATGCATGTATTAGTTGGTTCAGAGTTGATTTCTCTCCATTTTTGGATAGCTCGCTGTGAGGACACACAACATTGGCATTCAAGTAACGTGTTCATTAATGCACAATGGCCACATAAGCACCATGTCATGTTAGACAGATTAGAGACATCAGGTGCCACTGACTCCTGCTCCACATCACTGGTGTTGGTCCTACGCCATTTCCTCCTTGATTCTCCAGGACGATATGTCGGCTCAAACTGATATCCTTGATGGGAACTCTGTTGTCCTCGAGAACTCATGCTGGCAGTGATACTATGGGAAAGAATACACAAGTAGAAAAAAGTAGTCATACTTGGCCCTTCCATGAAAAAAAAAATAAGTTTACCCTCTCGCCATATGTCATACATGTCACATCTGCTGCATGGTGACCATTATAGGCATCAGGCACCAAGTTGACATGTGTTAATTACACAGCGTAGCAGCTAATCGTTCATGTTTAAAGGAATGTACTTTTCAGACAGCCTTCATGCCTGCCATGACACTCCAAGTGAGCATATCCAAGATGGAGTACTAGGACACCACCGCAGGTATAATACTCCTCAATACATTAAGGATCCAAGTATCGGTCAACAGTGATGAGCTTAGGCACTGTCCAAAGTGCTTAAACATAGCCGACAAGCAGACTAGTAATTTGCAGACCTTTGTCCCTGTATCCATTTCGGTTTGTATGGCCTCTCTCGCAGATTAGATGGCAACAGTGGCGGCTGGTGACTTCAAATCAAAGGGGGGCTGCAGGAGCCAGCTGAATGGGTGGGGGTCAAGGGGAAGGGGTGTGGCCAACCAGAAAGGGGTGGAGCTATGCTCAAAACCACAAAAACTAACTTTAATTAAATACACTGCCCTGGGTGGCAAACCATCATTATGAGAGTCCAATCAAGACAAAAATAAGTGTAGAAGAATAAAAATATTTCAATGCAGTGGCTGCATGACAGCTTACTTAATATCTAGATGGAAACAAAAGGTTGTGAGGCATGAAAAAATAAATTACTTTTTAAATACATTACTGGAATGCCAATCAAAATCAAGTACAAGCAAAACCAGAAGCACTCAACTCAAACCACTTCTCCTTGCACTGCAGTTCTAATTATAATTTATATTCAGCTTTATTAAAGTGCCAAGTAACATGCTGAAAGTAGAAATCTCTGTGATGCCCCCACTTGTAAAAATGTTTCTTATCCAAAAAAGACCTGCTGCCTGACAACTACTTGTCAAAAAGTAAAAAATGAAAAGCAAACAAGAAACAAGCTCAAGATACATAGCTTAAGGGATTACTGTACAGGTTATGGACCACACATGATTGGCATTCTGTTTAGTTTACGGGTAAAGTCTGTAGAGATGACTGGAAGTCTCCAACAAGTGTAATGAGCTTTTTAAAATAATGGAATCCTGTCCTTTAATACCCAAGGCTTATACATTATCTAGTCAAGTATTCTCTGCATGGCAACAACAGAAAGGCTTTAAATGTTGGCAATTCTTTAACAGTATGCTTATTAAAGCTTACTTGCATCTTATGATCTCAGACAAGCTTACATTATGGTCATTACAGCATTGCTACTTAAACACAGAGCAACAGGCACTTTGAGTAATAAGCATAAATCAACAGTACAAAAATATATGACCGAAACCAGACCTTTCTGCAAATCAAGGACAGATGAAAAACCACTGTAGTACTTGTGACTACCTTGGATGGGGGGGACACACTGCACATTTACACTGCATACCTACTCCTTGCCTTGCTTGGACACATCCAGAGTCAGTACATGGTGGAGTGGGGTGCAACAAGTATGTCACAATTTGAAATGTCTCTGGCTGACTGATGGCCCTGACACGTGTCATACCTCTCAACCTCAGAGCAAGAAATCTGGACAAAGCCATACACAGAAATGGGACAAATGCCCACAAATAAGGACAATGCTTAAAATTTGCTCTAATAAACTTAGAAAGATAATAGAATAGGTCTTGCATTAGTATGACTTTTCTGAAGGGTATAAAATCTGAAACTCAAATGTCTGCCATTATTTTCTAACTTCAGTCTTTAGTGTTTTGTCACTAATTTGCCAAAAAACACAATTTTATGAAAAATGGACCAAATGTGATGCAAAAATATAAAATAGCCACACAATACAGCTGGGAACCTGTCAAAGAAGGGACACTTTAATATTAGTACTGCTAACTTGAGCAGCTGACAAAATAAAATATCTACATGCATTTCTGAAATCAAAGTAATATGATTATTACAGTTATTTCTTAATTATAAACCCTCCATGTTTTCTTCCAAAATTGCTATTTTGCGGAGGGATCATTAGGGGAAGAGTAACATTTTGAGTCAAAATCAGGGACAGTTCAGAGGTTTGGCTATGCCTAATTCTATAAAGCAATTTATTTGCATGTACCTCTCAACCTGTTCATAGGTTCATAGGTTCATACTAGGCTATCTGCCCAAGGGCATTTATAAGCCTAGCCCATAGTTATGTGGCTTTCGCCACCCCTTTAGTTTGAATAAAAACTATGCCTATCATTTTGCTGTGCCTCTGTCAAGCAGTGACACTGAAGTAATCCCTGGGGTATATCTGCGATCTCCCATCCATTGGTCAAGATTCCTCTTGAACAAGGCCAGCGAGGTGCTCTGCCTCACATGTGCGGGATTTTGTTCCACAGCACAGGAGTCTCTGGGTGATGAATCTGTCCCTCCAGCACGTTCTATTCATAACCGTGTCAAGGTTTAAGTCTCCGCCCTTGTGGTTCTGAGGGATCTAGATTTTTGAGGTGAAGCATATTCATCAAATCTGGGTTTGACATGGCCTTATATGTCAGGCACAGGTCACCTCTGAGCAAGCGGTATGAGACTGAATAGAGCTGGAGTTCTTTCAGTCGGGCAGCATAAGACATATTTTGAGACCCTTTATCCTTTGGTGAGGAACTTTTGGGGCCTTTCAAGCTGCAGCAGGTGTCTGGTCAGATACATTCCGAGCAGGGCATTGTACTCAATCATAAGTCTAATGAGTGATGAGTACAGGGGCGATGACCTCACTTGACCTAGATGTGAATCCCTTCATTAGCAGGTGGGCAATATAGAAGGTTTTCCTAACTACTTTAGCAACATGAGTGTCAAACGAAGGCTACTGTCAACCTGGGTCCCCAGATCCCTGATGACTTTTCTGTGCTCAGTGGATTGCCACCTATATGGTAGCTAGGGGTAACCTTGTTTTCCCGAAGGGTATGACTATGCATTTTTGGCGTTTAACTTCAGGCCATGGCTCTGGCACCAGTTATCCGTTTCTGTGAGGCCCTTCTGAAGGATATCTGTGTCAGATGTGTTTTCGACTATAGGCGCCCAGTTTGCAGTCATCTGCAAACTTTGTCATCATAACCCTCCTGTGTTTGCTTGTACTTCAGAAAAGTAGATGCCGAACAAGAGTGGACCCAGGACTGAGCCCTGTGGGACACCACTTGTGACAGGCTTTGAGTCTGACATGGCTCCAGCTCTGACCCTGTGGGTTCTGTCACTTAGCCAGTTTGCAACCCATCTTGTGATGTATGGGTTTACATTCAAGCTGATGAGTTTTTCGATGATACCTGAGTGGGGTATTGTGTCGAAGGCCTTTGCCAGGTCGAGTAGGCTGTATGGACTGCCTTACCCTCATCAATGGCCTTGGTGACTGTCTCGAAAAAGTCAACCAAGTTTAAGAGGCAGGATCTGCCTTTGACAAAGCCAAACTGGGTTGGATCCAAAGTCTGCAAGTTCCCTATGTCTTTATTTATGAGTTCCATTATGATCCTCTCCATGGCTTTGCAGATAAGGCTTGTCAAGCTAATGGGCGGTAATTTCAGGGTCTGTGGAGGCACCGCCCTTATGAAGTGGGACCACAGTCGCCGTGCCACATTCCTTGAGTACGTATCCTGAGGTGAGGCTAAGATTAAACAGCTGTCCTAACTGTGGGTTTAATTCCTCATTGAGTTCGTGAAGCACACAGCCGGGGACACCATCCGGTCCCATGGATGCTGTGTTTTTTGCCTTAGTGAGGGCAGTTCTCACCTGGGCGTTGGAGATGTTTGGGGGGTTACAATCCTCTGGAATAGATATCTCTCCTTTTGGGGGGGGGGGGGAGAAGTTTGCACTGAACCTGTCAGCCAGTATAATGCCATAAATCTGGACAAGGCCAGATACATTGGGGGAACATATAAACAGTACTAAAAATTGCTCTTGTATATACTGGGACATAAATCTGGACAAGGCCAAATATATTCGGGCGGGAACATATAAACAGTACTAAAAAATGCTCTTCTATAAACTGGAACAGTTGATAGAACAGGTCTTACTTTAGCATGTATTTTTCTGAAGGTTATGAAGTCTGAAACTTGGTGTGTCATTATTTAGTGACTTAATTCCTAAATGATTTGCCAGAAAACCACAATTTTTTAAGAGGAACTAATCAAAAATAAGAAGCTAAATATCTATTCAGTCTTTGAAAATCTGGACAGTTGGGAGGTATGGTTCAGCTGGGGCTGTAAGTTTGCTGCCCTTACCCCTCACAAAACCCTGGTTGAATGGCGCCCCCCTGCAGCCATTCCAATGATCCATTTAATTTGCTATTTCACTCCATTTACCATAAACACTAATGTGCATACCGATTTACTTCTATGATAATTTGAACTTCATTTGAAAGTTTTATTTTTGCATTTTACAGCACAAACACTAAAACATAACAAACTTGGCATTAAACCTTCTCTGCCCTTGAAACTCACATTCCCTGAAACATCCAAATCCACATTCAAAGAAAATACATTTTACTCGTGGCAGATAAAAATTAATTCTGGGCTGTTTTCAAATCATAGGCCCCTTGCATATGAAACATACATGTGCTCTTTGATACACCTTCCTATTGCTTTGAACATTTTTCCAGTAAACAATGAAACAACTGTCCAATTCATAACATTTCCATCATAAAAGTATACTCAAACTTCTACAGTCCACTATTATCAGTAAATATGCACAATTCTACAGTCCACCATTATCTGTAAATATGCACAATCTCTGAAGTAGTAAAAAAGTCATCAAAATAATTCCACGTTAAATAAATCTGTAATGAAGAGGTTGCTGCTAGCAATCACCTTTATATTTCATGGTTTCATCGAACAATAAAGTGTCTGATGCCCCTGTGGAATAAATTGCCTAAATTACATTAAAAATAAGCTAGTAATATTGCAATAGGAAATGGATGGCAAACTGATAACAGGCTCATAATTAGTATCTTAACTTTCAGCATTCACCCCTTATGGGAGTAGAACCAACAACCTTCTGCATCAAAAGCAAGCACATAGCCTGTTGTGCTATTAGCAATAAACTTCTCTTCCCCTGCAGCTCTCAGCTCCTTGTAAAATTTGCTCAATACTCAACTGCATCTCAACTTCGCAGCACAAGAAGTCTGGAAAAAGCAAAATTTATTGGGGTGGGTCAAAAGGGCAAAAATCAGGGACACATTAAACATTGCTTGTATAATCTTGGAAAGCTGCTAGAATAAAATGTTGTGTTACCACGGTACCACCATGCATTTTACTGCCAAAGTCCCTGTGCAAAAAAGAGTCAGAACATACCACTATGCCAAATCACCTGCTTTGTGAAAGAAAAATGCTGTGTTACCACCGTACATTTTACAGACAAGGTCCCTGTGCAAAACAGTCAAGAGCAACATACCACTACGCCAAATCAGCTGTTTTGTGAACCAGAGGAAGACTGAAACTTAAATGCCTATCATTTAATTAATTCAGTTCTCACCATACCTGTCAACCCCTTAGCACAAAACACCTGGACAAACCAAGTAATGAGGGAATACAGCCCTCAAACATATTCAGTGAATTCAGTTCTTGCCATAGCTGTCAACCTTAGCACAAAAAACCTGGACAAAGCCACTAACAGGGTATTACAGTGCCAAAAATAAGGAAAAAATTCAAATAGTCATCTTTTAAACTTAAAAAAATTGCTATAATAAAAGGTTGTGTTACTATATATTTATTGCTGGAATAAAAAGTTGTTTTACTATGTATTTTCTGAAGACTATGAAGTTTGAAATTCAAATGCCTGTCAATTTTACTTCTGATGGAACAAAAACTATTTTCAGCAGAGGCCCAGGGAGAAATACTGTAGACACGTCCTTGTAAAATGGCAGGATACCAGAGCAAATCCACACAAACACAGAGATAAGAAGGAGACTCCACAAAGAAGGCACCACTGCCAAGAATCAAACCACAAATCCTGGAGCTATGAGGCAACAATACTGCCACTGCACCATCAAATATGTAAGAAATTAAACATTCAGAAACCTGAAGTCTGAAATTCAAACGCCTGTCAATTTTATTTAACATTTGTTAATCAGGACAGTCTGACTTGGAACAACAAAACAATTTTCAGCAGAGGCCCAGGAAGAAATAATGCAGACATGTCTTCGTAACATGGGAGGACACAAAAGCAAACCCACACAAACACAGGGAGAAGATACAGACCCCACAAAGAAGTAACCCCAGCCAAAAATCAAACCTGAGAACCTGCAGCTGTGAGGCAACAATGCTACTACTACACCATCAAATATCAAGCAAACGACCCAACAAAGAAGGAACCACAGCCAAGAATCAAACCTGAGAACCTGCAGATGTGAGGCAACAATGCTACTACTACACCATCAAATATCAAGCATTGCAACATTTACAAACCACAGATATTATGAGGAACAGATCACATCAAATAGGAGGAAAAAAATCTGCAATTTTTTTACAAATGGTGGTGGGTAGGGAACTCAAGTCTTTAACACCTGCATACAGGGTTCCAGCCTGAGGTATTCCCTACCATACCACCATGAGAACCTGGGGCATTTACACACACACACACACACACACACACACACACACACACACACACACACACACACCAGTCCATTCAAATAGGCATAAATTCATTCACACACTTCCCGACCATTCTCACACACACACACACACACAGTGTTTACCTACCAGTCCATCATATCATACATTCAAATAGGCATAAATTCACACACTTCCCTACCATTCTAAACAATAACTGACACTTACCTGTCCTTGCTGCCCATTCTCCATAACGTAATCCAAATGCCCGCGCAATAATCCAAAGTCCCGCGAGATTCCCGCGATCCAAACCCTTCCCAACTACGAGAGAGACAGACTGCTGGTGTTGCAGTCCGGCCCCGACGCGTTTTCCCAGCGAGTCTGTGCACTTTAAAAGTGCACAGACGTCTCCTCATGTTTCCCTACCTGGACTGCCGGACTGCCTGGAGCATGCGCAGTAGTCTGGACTACTGCGAATGCGCGAAGTCTGCGAATTTTAAAATGTTTTTTTCTTTTTTTTTAAATTTGTTGGTAGTTCTTTTGTTGAGGGGGCTGCAGTCCGGCAGTCCAATAGCACGGGCCGCCCCTGGATGGCAATATGGACGGAAATGTTCAAAAAGTCTCTCCTGCATGTCTGGTTGATATGGCCATTGAGACTATAGAGTATTTACACCTTGTAGCGTGACGACCCTCTACGGCCCATAACTTGAGACATGAGTTAACCTTAAGAACCTATAGTCTTAGTCCTCGCCTCTTCCATCGGTATTATTGGCTCAGAATGTTGGCAACACAATCAGTACATCTGAATCACCCCCCCTGTATTTTGTCTCTGAAAGTGTTTGCTAGACAGTGGGAAAATATATTCCAAGCAACAAATAGACCCGTGGCATGCCATGATAGACAGGGTCAGGACATGCTCACTAACTCACTACTGTAGCATCATCGCTAGTAAGGTCAGACCACAAAGCAGTCTCCTTCACAATAATCAATTCTGTGACCCCCAGCTAACCCCTTAACATTTATGAACTATTATAGGCAAAAGTCCTACTACTAAGTTATAGCCAGTCCAAATGTCAAGCCCCTCAATCGTGAAAACACAGGTGCCTATGCACAACTTTACACAGAAATCCTGTACAATCATATCAATAACTATATACGTAGGGAGAGATGTGCCAACCAGCAACAAGCCCAGAACCAAGTCTAAAAAACCTGGATGAAATCACAATTACTGCTTGCTAAACAGACACTGCCTTATCGCTTACTCAGAGGCAATATCTGCCCAATGGTAAAGCATGTCAGACTCAAAATTGATGGACATGCTTCATGTCCAAGCCACTGCGAGCCATGTCCTTTAGTGAGCTAAACCTCGACACAACAATACGGAGTGGTAATACAGTTTTGGCAATTTATTAAAGGCAGTGTTGTAGAACAGTAATCATGAAGTAAGATGTACAATACAAGGAGGAACAGAGTTAAACACTGTAGGTGCAACCGATACTGTAAAGCAGTAAAGACAATCCCATCAGACTTCCATTCGTCAGAGTGTCTTCCATACTGCTACACTGACATAACCAAAAATATAAGTTCTACTGACACTGGCAAAGGTAAAACCAACATTTTACAATTTTAATAGACAGATGTGAATTTAAATTAGGAATGATGTAGAGGAAAGGGCGCTGAGGTGCAGTAGGCACAACATGCTTTAACACAGCACCTGTACAGGAATACTAAGCTAATAAGCATTGCAACGATGCCATCACTGCATAATGTGCAATTAAACTAATAAATGAATACTGGGCATCAAGTGAGTTACTTGGGCCACATGTAATTGTGGGAACGAAAAGCTGATCTGATGGACTGTCTTTTGCACATTAATGACTGGTCATTCATTGTGTTCCCATCTTTGTGAATGCACCTACATTTGGGAATGGTTCAATATACAAAAATACAAAAAAAACTGCAGGCATTGCATTAGCATCTCCAGTGGTGCAAACCCTATTGAACAACTTAGCCATTTTCTGTTGAGGCTCTTTGTACTACCCCTATGCTGGGACATAAGTCACCTATAGCAAACTGACACTCATCTAAAAGCCTGCTGTCACCAACTACAAAAAGTTGTAATCTTAAAAAAACAGTATTAATTTAATTAAATAAATGCTGCACTAACACCTTGTCTGACCTATGAGTTCCACAACTAAGCAGAATTCTGTAGAAAGCAACACATGCATCGCTTCATAAAACAGCATACCCACCCCCAAACCAGTAAGCCAGGCCTTGTACATTCATATAAATACATACATTTAAATGCAGAAGACAATGAACATTTGAAATGCCAAGATATTAAATTCAATGAAAGTCAGTACCAAGCCAGAAACCAATGCCCTTAGCACCTCATCTAGTTGCAGATGACCATTTGCACCTCTGCTGGCACCCATTGTTAAATCCAGTATTTCCAAAAGCCAAGGCTGGCCTGTAGCAATTTTAACATGTACACCAACTGACTCAAGCTTCCCTTACCACAAATTGAAATTATGTAACATTTTTTATTTAAGTAGTCCAATGTTTTAGTAACAAGCTTCAAGAAAATGAATTTTGCAGTGGAGATTGACATCTGCAGAAGAGAATAAAGTTATGCATACAGTTGTAAGAGCCATATTTATACGCTTGTAACACACAGAACAGATGTGGAAACAAATTCTGTGAAACTCAGGGGAAACACAAATAGCTGCCCAAGAGAATTGAGAAACAGAAGAGAATAAAGTTATGCATACAGTTGTAAGAGCCATATTTATAAGCTTGTAACACACTTAGAACAGATGTGGAAACAAATTCTGTGAAACTCAGGGGAAACACAAATAGCTGCCCAAGAGAATTGACAAACATAGGTTAGCATGAGAGGACACACATTCATTGTAATTGCCATGCTTTATAAAGGTGAACAACAGTAACTAGTGTTGATAATGGTGGACCTGAATGCACATAGGACACAATTTTGGATATGAGAACTGCCTGGGTCCACATGTGTGGGGATGTAGAAATACAGTCTGAGAGGCCTCTGTCTGCCAACTGGCTTGCACCTGTCACCCCAGGACAACCAGGTTATATGTCATACCATGCTTTTTGGCCCCAAAACTTGGACCAAACCACAAAAGGAGGGGGAGTATCAATTTTCTAAGATACCCACACCTCCAGGTTGGTGGCAAAGCATGAAGCATCAGAGACTATCCATGTGCAACTAACAGTGGGTAAAACTGCCATTCCAGTTTATAGCTTGCTACAGACCACCCTCCCCAATCCAGGAACCCCACTCGGCCTTTGTGAGAACACTGGAAAATATGAAGGTCTCTGCAAACACCATCATATTGGGCGACTTCAACTACCCAATAGCACTAACCCTGCTAATATAAATTTTTAGTTGTGAATCTAGGAAAACATTAACATTTTCCAAAAAGGATCCAATCCCCGACACTATAGGCCTACCAGGGGGCTTGCTAATATCCTTGTGAACCTTAGGTAAGGCGTATAGTATGGGGGAATTTAGTATGTTAATATTTCACTGCATTTTGTAATTCATAATACACATTGTAGAAGTTATATTATATTATGAGGGATATATAATATTTAATAACATAGTCTTTAGTAAATTTGGGAATTAAATTAATATATTGGGGTATGTATGATAAGGAAAATACATAATTTATTGAAAACAACTCAAAAGTTTTTTTCCCTCCATTTTTGAGGCTAATTGTTTAATCAATTGAATAATTGTTATAATTAATGTGTATATAAAGACTGTTATTTTTTGTAATGTACTGTGACCCATTGAAGGCGAGATGCCGAGGTACCAGGTCTTGGAAATATAAGGAGAATTGCTGCTATTTACTGGCTGTTTGGTGTGTTTTTTATTATATTTTTGCGTTGTTTGGTTACTACTTTGATCCAAGCCGTATTTGCAGCGTTTTCGGAGGTTATTTGAACAGTTTATTTGTGAGCGGTGATGTCAAACACTGAAGGCTCCGAACGGAGCGTTATGCTTAATGCAGCGAACATTATGTTGTTCCAGGATATGTTAATGGAGCGAGAGAAGAGGTTTACCAGCCGTGATCCATGGAGCCTAGGAAAAAATGCAGACACTGATGCCCGTTTTGCCCAGCTGAGTAAGCTTATGGCCAAGGAAGTCGCTCTTTACTTTGATACCAGCCTTTTGGAAAAATACGTAAGTCTCAATTTAACACCGAGGGGCTTACGTATTGATAAGTTGCCTGCGGCACCTTTTTCAGATGAAGAAGGTGATCTTCTTGAAGAGTGGAAGCAGATTTCACTTACATGTACTGTTGGTTGGTTGCGTATACTTATCAAACGCAACCAGAGAAATCATGAAAAATTAAAAACAGAAATTTCCACTCTACAAAATGAGCTTGTCTCTGAGGCTAACTATAGAGCTCAAATGGTCAATATTAATGAAAAAATAACTAAATTGGAAGCAGATGTTGTGCAAAGAAAGCGCAACAAGTTGGTCCGGGACATGAAAGATTATGAGTCAGGTATCATCTTCAATTGGCAACGTGAACCTGTGCGTGGACAATCTAGGGGGCGGAGTTGGACACGTAGTTCTAAGCGCCGGAATCATTCGGCGTCTGCTTCTTCATTTTCATCTACTGAAAAGGAAACTAGTGTAAAGAATGTTTCCTTTGCTCGAACTACTGCTTCTAACCGAGTGGTTAACAGGGATAATGCAGAGATGTCAGGTGAAGAGCCCAATCTAAGTTCAACGGAAGATGCTAATTTTCAAAACGGGACCAGCAACAAGGGTCGGAATGGCAGAAATGGTAGAAAAGGTCGGAATCGCTTTAAATGAAGAAGCAAATGAAGGTTTGGACATTATTGTGTCTAGTTGGACTCATGAAAGCATTAATTCTTTTGAGTGTGTTGACTCTTTTGAATGTATCAATTTGTCTGATTTGTTGTTATGTGATAATATGAGGAATGTTTTAAATAAGGGGAGCAAATTTGTTCCAACTTTTTTTCCCTCATTCGCTGATATATATCTAGAAGCAAAAGTATTTATTCGCAAATTATTATTAAGGGTTTATTTCAAAAAATACTGTAAAGTGGATGTTAATACTAATGTTTCTAATGCCAATGAAACTGAAGATGGTGTTCTTAATGGTAGTGAACTTGATGATAGTTTGCTAAATATGTCCATATATGATTATGAGTATGACGAAAATGATGTGAATGATGAATTAAGTCATAAGTTTGAAGAAAGTGATATTTGCTCTATTGGATGTGATGTTGATGTTACCTCGGATGTCGGCTTTAGTACTGGATATGGTAGGTTAAGAATGCCTAAATTCCGAAATGTGAAAAATAGGTTTACTCCTACTATATCAGTGCCAGCCATTCAGCTATTTCAGAAAGTTCTTTTAAAGGAAACTGAACTAACATATAAGCAGTTTTGTAAGGAAAAGAAGAAATTTAACCTTACAAAAGAAGAGTGGATGGCTTTACAGGATCTTAGGAAACTTAAGGATAATTACATATTTAAATGCACTGACAAAGGGGGCAATTGGGTGATACAAAATAAATCTGATTATTGTGCTATGGTTAACAATTTGCTTCAGAATAATGATGAATATATTAAACTTAGTAGGGACCCACTTAAATTGTATAATGAGGAACTTCTCAATCTTTTGGAAAGGGGTGAACGATTGGGATTCTTCTCTAGTGTTGATGTTAATAAAATGTACATAAGGAACCCTGTTTCCCCCATACTATACGCCTTACCTAAGGTTCACAAGGATATTAGCAAGCCCCCTGGTAGGCCTATAGTGTCGGGGATTGGATCCTTTTTGGAAAATGTTAATGTTTTCCTAGATTCACAACTAAAAATTTATATTAGCAGGGTTAGTGCTCATATCAATAATACCCAGGAGTTAATAAATGAAGTACAGAAGTTAACATGGGATAGTGACTATTATTGGGTGACTATTGACGTTAAATCATTGTACACTAACATCAACATTAGATGGGGACTTAATGCTATTTCAGATATGTTAGGTGAAGGTCCTAAAACTAATTTTTTGATTTTACTTCTGGAATTTTGTTTAACCCATAATTACTTCACATTTAATGGTGAATATTTTTTACAAAAAAAAGGAACGGCAATGGGAGCTGCTTATGCTCCCAGCTATGCCGTAATATATATGGATTTTTTTGAGAGACAGTTCATTTATCCCAGCATATTTTTTCACAATAAGGTTATCTTGTACAAACGGTTCATTGATGACCTGATTTTTATATGCAAAGGGGATATTTATGAGTTTTGTGAATTTTTTGAAGAACTGAATGATAATGAACATGGTCTGTCTTTTTCTTATGAGGTCAATCGGAATTGGATTAATTTTTTGGATCTAACTCTATTTATAAATAATAATAAGATAGAGTATAGACCTTATAGAAAGGATACCTCAGCAAACATGTTTTTGCATGCCTCGAGCATGCATCCTCCTCATTTACTAAAAGCCTTGCCCTATGGTGAATTTAAAAGAATACACCAGCACACTAGTATGCCATCTGAATTAAATTATGAGTTAAAAAAGGTATTTTTGAGATTGAATAATAGGGGTTATGATGAAAAATTGCTATTGGATTATATGAATGGCATTTTGAACAAACATGGAAGCTTTAGGAAGCCATATAGGCAATTTTCAGGGATGGTTGAGAAAGATGATGATGATGTTGAAAATATATTTTTTGTAACAAAATATACGGCTTTTTCTGATACATTTGTCTCTCTAATCAAAAAATTTTGGTACTTGGTTAGTGAAGATGAGCTTATAGGCAAATTTTTTCCACGTAAAATTATATTCTCATATAAAAAAGGTAAGAATTTAAAAGAAATATTAAATAATAACCTTCGTACCAAAAGAATGGATTATGCTTCCAATGTTGGTTCTTTTAGGTGTAACTCTTGTAGTATTTGTGATAGAATTATCAACATTAGATGCATTAATAATGTTAACCATAATCCCATGCATTATTTCAACTGTAGATCCAGTGGTGTTGTGTATATATTAGGGTGTAGTTGTCACAACATGTGGTACATTGGGCAAACTAAAAGAGTGGTAAGATTGAGAATTTTAGAACATTTAAGGGACATTAGGAACTCAAGTGCTTTAAGTCCGGTTGCGAAATATTTTTGTGAGACGCATGAGGGAAAATTTGATTGTTTAAAATTCAGTATATTAGGCAAGCCTCATTGTATTATAGGTGATAATATTTGTGATAAATTGTTAGAACTTGAAACTAGGATGATTCTGAAGTTTAATACATTAAGGCCTTTTGGCTTGAATTTAGAATTAGGCATTTGAAAAATTAACTAATTTATTGTTCAAATTGTCATGAAGCAATAATAATGTTCATTTAGTATGTTAATATTTCACTGCATTTTGTAATTCATAATACACATTGTAGAAGTTATATTATATTATGAGGAATATATAATATTTAATAATATAGTCTTTAGTAAATTTGGGAATTAAATTAATATATTAGGGTATGTATGATAAGGAAAATACATAATTTATTGAAAACAACTCAAAAGTTTTTTTCCCTCCATTTTTGAGGCTAATTGTTTAATCAATTGAATAATTGTTATAATTAATGTGTATATAAAGACTGTTATTTTGTAATGTACTGTGACCCATTGAAGGCGAGATGCCGAGGTACCAGGTCTTGGAAATATAAGGAGAATTGCTGCTATTTACTGGCTGTTTGGTGTGTTTTTTATTATATTTTTGCGTTGTTTGGTTACTATCGCCCCATAAGCCTGACTAGCTTGGTCTGCAGCTATGGAAAGGATCCTCATGGACCTCATAAATAAAGATATTGGGGACCTACAGACACTGGATCCTACCCAGTTCAGCTTTGTTAAGGGCAGTTCCTGCCTCTTAAGCCTGGTTTATTTCTTTGAAACAGTCACCAAGACCATTGACGAGGGGAATGTGGTCCACACAGCCTACCTGGACCTCGCAAAAACCTTTGATACAAAAACACACTCTGGCATAATAGATCAGCTCACCAACTTAAATATAAATCCCTATGTCACTATATGGATTGCAAACTGGCTCAAGGACAGAACCCACATGGTTGGATTTGCTGTAGCTATGTCAGACTCCAAACCAGTTACAAGTGGTGTCCCACAAGGCTCAGGCCTGAGACCTCTCTTGTTCAGTATATATTTCTCAGAAGTACAGGCCAACATGGAAGGACTGTGGCTGAGCAACTTCGCAGATGACAGCAAACTGGGTGCCATAATAGACTCTCCAGCCTACACAAGCATCCTACAAAAGGGCCTCTGAAACAGACAACTGGTTCCAGAGCCATGGACTCAAGCTAAATGCCAAAAAGTGTATAGTCATCCCCTTTGGCAAAAACAAAGTGCCCACAAATTACCACATAGGTGGTAATCCATTAAGTACAGAAGTAGTAATTAGGGACCTGTGGACAAAAGTAGATAGCAATCTCTCATTTGACAACCATGTGGAGAAAGTGGTTAGAAAAACATTATATATAGCACACTTAATCATGAAGGGATTGACATCTAGATCAGAGGAGGTCATCGTGCCTCTTTACTCATCCCTCATCAGGCCCATAATTGAGTACAATGCCCCTTTTGGGATGTACCTTACCAGACACCTGCAGCCAATGGAAAGAACCCTAAAGTACCTCAGCAAGAGGATCTAAGGTTCAAACAGATGCCATATGCTGCCCGGTTAAAGAAACTCCAGCTCTACTCAGTAGCATACCGCCTGTTCAGATGCGATCTGTGCCTGACATATAAAGCTATGCCCAACCTGGAATTAATGGACATGGTGCACCTCAGAAATTCCAAATCCCATCGTGCTACGCGCTCAAGAGACTTGAACCTCAGCAATGAAATAAATAGGACATGCTGGAGGGACAAATTCATAAGCCACAGGCTCCCTTTACTCTGGAATAAAATCCCAGTCCAGGTTAGGCAGAGTCCCTCATTGACTCTCTTCAAGAGGAATATTGATGAGTGGATGTGAGATCGTATGTTTACGCCAGGTATCACTGTGTCACTGTTAGACAGAGGCACAGTATACTAACCTCGGAAAGGGGCATAGCAAAATAAATTTAAAATGGGTGGCGAAAGCCAAACAGATTCTGGCTAGGCTTATAAATGCCCTAGGGCAGATAGCCTAGCAAGAACCTATGAACCTACCCAAAGGTGTGGCCATCTAGAAATACTGGAAACAGATAGCCTAGTAAGAACCTATGAACCTACCCAAAGGTGTGGCCATCTAGAAATACTGGAAACTACGGACCTATACATCTCACTAGTCTCATATGCAAATCCATGGAAAGACTCATGTAAATGATCAATAATGACATAGGAAACCTCCAGACATTGGATCCAACCCAGACAGATTTCATCAAAGGCAGCTCTCACCTACTCAACCTGGTGTGCTTCTTTCAAAAGGCCACCGAGCAATGGATAAGGGTAAAATGGTTGACACTGCCTACCTTCACCTAGCCAAGGCATTGGACACAATATACAACCACAGTACTGTTGACAAAAGAGGTTAGGTGTAAACATTTATACAATTAGTACTTTGTGATGAATGCATTACCACGTTAAGTAAAATAAGATAAATAAATAAATGCCTTGAAATCAATGAAGACATTTTAAACAGATCATTTGAGCTGCAAATTAAATGAAATGAAAACAAGCCAGAAGAAATTTAAATATTAATCACTAAATATCTTGGCACCCAAAGTTCTCATCAGGGGGTCACTGGTTTGCAATAACAATCCCATTAAATGGTAAGAAGCAATCCTAAGTGCTGAACTTTGAATATGTGTGAATAGGTTTCTGTACAATACAAGTCTAACCCATTCGCACATCATTACAGTCTGCAATCCCATCATTACCATTTACAGAATTGATATGTGGTTCCTCAAAGGACATGAACTTTCAAAGCTTTGTCACTTTTGAAAGCATTGAATACCACCAGCCCTCCTAAATCTTGAAGCCTTGCTACTACTAAACATACATTTCATTATTCAGATTAGTTTCTTTCCAGTCACAGGTTATACAGGTCACACAGACAAGCAAACATGTATCATAAGCCACTAAATACAGAATAAAAACTAGTAACATCTAGCAAAAAATAAATATAAAAGTAACAATCAAGTTAACCAAGAGACCCTCCTAAAATATATCTATATCTATAATCCAGGAGTAGCTCTACATTGCTCCTCAGAGTGATAGCATCCTACTGGGTTTTCTGTGATACAAGTGTCTTTTGCTCCCAACTACATGGGGGCACATTCTTCAATTGCCTGATCAGTCATTGCATGTATGGTGCTTGTTTTCAATGTGGAATTAAAACCACTCTGGCAATGGCAGACCCCATGATGGCCCTTCTGCATAAACACCACCAGAATTACCCATTCAGAAGTCAAACCTTGCCTGCGATATAAATAGGACCTGCTGGAGAGAGTTATGTATCCCAGAGATTACCACCACAGTATCCTAACCAAAATACCAACCTACTTCAAATCAGTACTCTAGGTTTGGGAAACAGTTTATAAAACAAACACTACGTACAGCCTTTTAGAAGAGAAGTAAACTAGAGTCCCCATAAAGTGACATACACCCCACACATATCCCGTCTCCAGAAGGGTCTCTTCAATGTCCCCACAACTGGGAGAGCAGAGATACCAGGGTCAGACTACAGTAAGCTGGGGGGGCGGGGTTTGAGTAGTATAAACCATGTCAGGATGTCAGAATGAAATGCCATTTCAAGATAAAAAAAAAAATTGTTACCTTCACTTGTTTGTTGAGGAGTTACTCATTTTCCCATCCACTTAAATATGCAGCAACTGCCTTTTTCACAGTGTCTAAATCACAGGTGCTCAGAACCTAAGCAAACACTCACCTTGGCATGTCCTCATATTCTCTGCTGTGCAACACACAATCGTGCACTGCAAAATTCCACCTATTCTTTGCCATCCAGGTGACCTGGTTTTAGAGCCCAAGACTTTGTAGGAGGCAGTAACTTATCTTTCACACTAAAGCATGTAACACTCTTACATCTAATAAAGTTATTTAAAATATAAATACTACACAGGAACTGCAACGGTCATATAAAATGAAGAGGAAATATACTTTATTATGACAATGTAGCTGTACCTTAACCAGGTGCCAAGATGTGGCTTCTCGGGACAGGTATTGAATAAATGTTATGTTTAACATCTTACATTCATCATCCTCATGGTGTACACTTAACTATACAAGTGGACTACATCACATAGGATTATGATTAACTACCGTGCAAAAACAATGCTTCCAGAGATGTCCCCACAGTCATGGATAACCATGAATTTTCATGATCTTGCCATTACTTACGACTGACTCCCTCAGTCTCCACAAGGGTTGTAGCATAATATTTGCCCGACATATCCCCATTACAATCCCCAAAGGCAATCAGACATAGTTGTTCAGACATACTTGTTATTGTCCCCATTCAGTTTTAGTAAAACTGCTACAAATTCAAGAAAAAGGTTATGTTACAAGCATTTCTCAGGCTATACTTAAAAGTAGATACACTCCAGAGATAATTAATGCAGTACATGGATCCATGATACAAAGTCAGCAGACCGAACACTGCAATCTCCTACATCAAAAACATCTAAAGATTTGTAACAGAAACAGCCATTTAAAAGTAATAGTGTGAGAGCTTGTCCCACACCCATACACTAGCTCCATGGTTACATAACTATAAACGCAGTGATGAAAACCATCTCCCCTCCCCTGTTCAGTATTCCACTGCTGAAAATACTACACTACAGCAAACTAACCTCCCCATTACCTCGCTCATACACTTTTGGCATCAGTTCTGATGAAGCCCACCTTAACCTTGTTTTTGTCACAATAAAATTGTTGTACATTGTTTGCTCTCTGCTTGCTGGCATTTTACATCAGTGGTTTGCTACAAGATTGTTCCCTGATTCTCTGCGTTCAGCGTTGGACTTACGCTATTTGTCTTTTTTATAAGTACTCACGCTGGTGGTTTTTCAATACAGAAAATGTGCAAATAAGTCCAAAGTTACATCACGTAAGTATCAGCCTACTGCAAACTGTGTCCAAGGTTGTAAAGCATTCAAAAATAAAGATTTGTCTGCGACAATTCAGCGCACTGCATACTGTATATGCGCTAGAAAGAATACCAAAAATGTTTACCAACAACATTAACCCAGCAGGGCAGCACCAAAAAAAGGGAAACGTCATAAAAATTACAGTCTCAATGAAATCCTGGACACCAAAATACAGAAGCGACTGTCCAAGCATCAAAGTCCACATTACCGCACCTGAGGCCACGTAAGCTCCATAATATGCCAAGCCTAAGACGCTCTCCATTTTTAGCTAAATAATACCATTTTCTATTGAACGAAAAAATACATATTACATAATCACTTATGTTCAGAAACACAATAACGTGCCAAAGCTTCACACCCAGCTGCCTGATGGTCAGTGCTGTATCAGGTGTACAGACCTGGTGTCGTGGCTCTTCACATTTAAAAAGTTAAAAACTGGCCCAGACAATGGATCAGAAATAAAAAGACAGGACCAGATCATTCACCAGTTGTCAACATAGCCCAAAGTAAGACCCAACCTTTAACTATGGCTCAGTGGTCCACTAACTTTATCAATAACCCCACTAAAACACATCAAATACAGGTAAAATGAACAGTATCAGAACTGCCGAGTCTAACTACACTACATGCGCAACAAAAACATCTTTATTTACAAGGTTCTTCCAACATCCCATATAAAAAATACTACTCGGCAAAAATATGCGCAATACTAATGCATATATTATCTAACAAAGCAGCGTTCGTGTCCGACAAGCAGCTTCACGCTTTAACTCTACGCCGGCCACTAAACAACGACACAAACAGCAGCTCAACGAATCCTTTACTCTCGCTCGTCGTTTGGAACATAGTGTATAGCTCGAAAATTTAGCGACCACAACAGCTCATGCCTTGTGTGCATAACTATGCAATCACAATCTCGCTAGCCCAACTGTTTGCGGAGTGTCACATAAATAAATAAATAGCTTAGCGAGTGTAAATAGAGGGCTAGGCAGTTCATGATTGCACAGTTATGCACAAAACACATAATAAATAACAATTAAAACGATCGCTTACTACCAACAAGCCAAGACCATATGCACGTGTTTTCTAACAACTGCGAACGCACAGAAAGTTGTACAAGCCTAAACCATATACAAATACTGCACAAAAAAGTAGTAATAGTCCAAAACATAAGAAATTCAGCTGCAAATTTGTTGAAAAAAAAAAGCTGACTTACCAATTTAGCAGGTCCACGAAATAAGTTGAGATCAGCAAAGCTCGCAACAGGCTCCTTTAGAAAAATAATGCGTACTGGAAACAGCAACAGCAAAAGAACTTCCCTACCTCCTGCAGCTCTATTTCAGCACTCCAAGGCTGGGGGAGGGACAAGGCAGCTGTGACATCACAGAATGGGTGGGTTTGATTCTTTGATGCCGGTCGTGGTGATGTCACTTCGGGGGAGGGAACTGCTTAAAAAAAAAAAAAAAAATTCTCCACTGCCTGGCTGCGATGACGTCAATATTTGGGGGACTCCAGCAAGCTTAACTGAAACGCGAGAGAATGTTTTTGAAACGGAAATAAGTCCTGTACGCTAAGGTAGCCTTGTTTCACAAAAGTGAGGGGAATTTAAATGTTTTAAACAATGCTTTGTTGTTCATTTATGCAGGAAGGTGTAAATAGGGAGGAAAAAGGCAGGGAAGTTGAGGGATTCGTTTTAGAAACCCGTTGTACTCCTTTAACTACATTGATTTTTGGCTTGACAGTGATTTTCATTTCATTGAATGAGAGGTTTAAAAGCTAAGTTGTTTAAAAATGTCAGTGTATTTATTTGAATGTGTCAACTAGTGTAATATATTCAGGCATTCATCACCAAGTAGTAAATTCAGGCATTGTCTAGGTGCATCCTGTGGAGAGACGAGCCTTGGCTTAATTGTTTGGAGGTGGGTATGCTGTTTTATGAAATGATACATGTGTCACTTTAGTGTTCAGCTCTGTTGTGAACTTGCAGTCATGATGGAGGTTGGATGAGAACCTATTGCACCTTGTATATAATGTTCCACTTTAAGAATTTTAACTTTTGTGGTTGGTGACAGTGGAATTATAAATGCCTGTTGATTTACCACAGATGACGTGAATTTTGCTGTAAGTTTTACAGATAATGGCTATATTCTGTTTTAGAAGTATGTAGATTTTGCACAAGTCATTTTGAGAAGCAGTCAACTTTGTTGGAGATAGCTGCTAGAAGAATTAATGGGACTTGTTTAGACTACGCACTTGGACATTATAGGTAAGTGAACATGCCGGAGGGCAGGTATTAACAATGGCAATGTGCCGTGACTGACATGCAACATACTGAGATGGAGGGTTACTGAGAGAGAAAGTACCTGTTGGTATCTTTTTTTCTGTATTTGTATGTGTAAAAAAGACACACAAACCAAATTCTCTTCTACTGCTAATAGTCGGGAGATTGTCTTTTTCGGTACTTTTCCATTATCAGGGCAACACTATAAATGCAGTAAGTAGCGCTTGTAATTTTAGCACAGCCGTTATCTTCTATATGTGTATTAGTATGGGGGGGGGTTGACAGGAGCTGCATCAGTTTTTCTGTGTCTTTTTTTTAATTACATCGCAATTATGAAGAGTGGTTGGCCAATAGGCTACCTGACAAGCTCTGCTAACAGCGAGGCTTCCGAGCGCCAGCTAGCACATGGATGGTGTTGCCCGATGAAGCTGCATCACTTTTCTGTTTCTTTCTTTTTTTTAATAGGAACTAGTACTCCCTCATCCCAATGCAGTTTAAAATAGCTATGGGAAGCTTCCACATATGTTAACCCTGAAGCATTTAATTTGAAGTGACAGCTACTGCATTGATACTGTTAGCTTGACAACAGTAACAACCATTCTTCAGTCATTGAATTGTATAGACTTTTGTTTTGTTTTTTATGTAAACTACTTTTTTTTTAACAGATGGGAGTCGTGGTTTGCTGCTAACACTTAACTACAGAGGGTTTGAGAGCAGCTACATCACTTTTCTGTGGGCAATCTATCTAATGTAAAACAAAGGAGTCAGGAATGAGAACCATTTTAGACCAAAAAATCATTGACAAAACTATCGCAAGTATGAAGTGATTGGCCAACAGACATATGGAAGCTAACAAGGTTGGCAACAAACATGCAGAAGCTAACGGCGAGGATTCCAAGTAGCAGCTACTACATTTATAGTGTTGCCCTGATAACGGAAAAGTACCCCTTTTTCTTACTGTTGTGAAATCTCAGAATTTGTCTCTTTAAAACACAGAAAAGTGACGTTTTCAATATGTGTTTTTATGTTATCATGTACAATGTAATCTTTATTGTGCAATTAGCTGTTATTTGCTTATGTTTTAATACGCCTATAATGTTTTCTGTTTAAAGGACTGTATTACCTTGTGTTTTAATCAAGCGGTGGGCAACTGGGTGTAGTAGTTAACATGCTCCAAGCGGTGGGCGGAGTAGTCAACATGCTCACAGGCGGGGTTTGGGAGGGGCTTGCTACTGCGCATCTGGTGGGTTAATACACTTCAATTTCGCCGTTTTTTGTATGGGTGTTAACTACATTGGTAGCTGGCTATTTTTCCCTGATTAGTTGGGAGTCTGGGTTTGCAAGAGGTGTATCATGTTCTCTTTGCTAAGCTCTACAGGATTTTAGCTGAACAGAGCATGTGGTATTATTGAAGATTTTATTTTGTCTTATTCGTAAGGTATTTTTTTACAATACTTACTGTATTTTCCTTTTGTGGATAGTGACAATGTGTATAACTAGATTTGTTGAGGGGTTGTGAAACCTGAGTTCTGCCTTTGCTCCTGGTGCTGTATGTAGTAGTGATTACAAACATGTTTCATTGTTGAAATACTGGGTAGGTTTTCCTGCTGGCTCAGTTGAAACAGTGGCCAGCTTCACACAAAAACATGACTCCAGTAAGACACTGTGGTATATGTTTACAAGCCTACTAAAGAATGTGACAGGTTAGTGTACATTTCTATGTTTTGAGAGATTATTTAAATTCTGTTTAGTTATTTATGTCAACTCTTGAACTTGGAGTACATGTTGTAGGATGAAATGAGTATGAATGATGTGGTCAGTCTATTTTTGTGCCAAATTTTATTTGTAAGTAATAGGTTCATATGTTTGTACCAGACTAAAGACCACCAGGGCCTTTACAAGCCTAGCCGTGCAACCCGACCCAGTTTTGTCCTTGAGCTCCTTGGACACCTATATGGTTGGGTATGTTAGTAAAGAGGTAGCTATGGGTTTTGGGGGGTGGGATATGTTAGTTGGAAATTAATTTACTTACTGTTGACCTCTGTCCATCACAGACATGGGGGCCAGACTGGGGGGTACATTTCTGGTTTACCAGCCAATAATCAAGGTTTCTTTGGAATAGGATCAGGGGATGAACCTTGCTTCATGTAGATGGGGAGCTTATTACATAGTATGGAATCCTTTGAGATACGTATTGGTCTCTCCAGTATGTTCTATTTAAGTCACAGGCAAAGTCCAGGTATTCCAATCTAGTGTTTCTGGTGCTGTTTTGTGATTGTGCAAGAGACCCATCACAGCTGATCTGAGGATACCTTATATGCTGGTCAAAGTTTGTCTCCAAGTAACTGTAGGAGATTGAGTATAGATATGGGGCCTTAAGGTGATCTGTGTAAGACTGAGTATTCATACCCTGGATTCTTCTGGTGAAGAAGTTTTGAGGGCATTCCAGCTGTTGCAAGTGCCTGTTTGGGTACATGCCAAAGGGGGTATTATACTCACTAATGGGTCTGATAAGTGCTGAGTATGCTGGATTTGGAGGCCACACCTTTGTATACGAGTTGGGTGACACAAAATGATTTTCTTACTGTCTTGGCTACATGTTGGTCATAGCCCAGATTACTGTCTATATATGGTTGTACACTAGGATGAAAAACCGAACCAAATAGGACCAAATAAAAACACACAAGGTCCGGTCAACACGCATAACCCAATAAAGGCAGCCACACCAAAAAGCTGTTCAGAAACGACAATATTCCACAAGAAATAGTTCAATAAATAAAACAGAAGGTTTTATTCCAATAGTCAGATTAAGTGCTATCTTTTCCAAAACAGGAAACCATCAGAATCTATTGACATCACATCCCTCTTTGTTTAAATAGGTACACCTATTATTTGATTGGATAAAACCAAAAACAGTATACATTTGATTACATAAAAGTATATGTAAATTTTAATTACATAAAAGTAATATAAAAAAAAATATATATATATATGTGTGTGTGTGTGTGTATTAATATCATTATTACATTAAAAACTTTGTTGAAAACTGCTAATTTTAATAGCAATTGGCTTTAAGTGTTAATGCAGGTGTTAAATGTGGTCATTCAGACCAGGATATATACATGCATCAAGCCTCAACTGCCATATTAATTCCCTAAATTCTAGCCTGTTCTGCCAATCACCCCCTCTATCTGGAATATATACCTTTTCCAATACCAATTGGGTATTGGAAAAGGTATATATTTCAGATAGAGGGGGGTGATTGGCAGAAAGTACAGTTGTGTACACTTACCATAAATGTAGATGTTCGAATGTATTCACTGTTGCAGTCATTACATTTGGGTAATCTACTGGCAGGTTGCCCTCAGTCGGCCTGATTAACAACGTCTTGGGTCCTGCGTCAGTCGCTGTCCCTTCTTCCATAACGTCAGGTCGTCAGGGGTATAAAACATGCAGCCGACGCCATTTTCATCAGTTTTTCTTGCCCCAGATGTCAGGTGCCCCCCAAATGGGGAGCAAAATATAAATATATCTAAATATATATGCATGTAATTTAGAACACAACAAAAAAACCTCCAAATAAAACAAATACATCAAAAAGGCTTTTGAGCATAGAAAAAGAAGGAAGAGATATAGTAAAAGAAAAAAAAAAAACGGGGCTGGCGGGTGGGTAACTGTCAGAAGAAGAATTCAAACGAGTCGCATCTGCCTCAGGTGATGAAAAACTTCTTTATTAGCAGCTAACCAGATTACACAACATGTTGGTCAAGATGATCTCCTCTCCTCTGAACAACTTGTTTACTCTCATCAACTTTTATACTGCAAGCAAAACAACTTTTTGTTACATTTCTGACCGTTGACAGTTGGCTGAAAAACATCTAGGATAAACATGTTTATCACAAATTACCTCAAAACAACAGTTAGTACAGAATGTTCAAGAAGTACAGAATGCTCAGTTCAACAACGGTAGCTCAAATTTTCCAGGACACACAGCCTGCCCCAGTAAATTAACTCTTACTCGGCCGTGCGTCCTTATCCCAGGTTTCACTTAGCTATAACCAAATCTCTTTATTCTGAAATGCAGAAAACAATTATTATTCAGGTTCATAAGCAATGCAGCATTTTGTTCACAGATGAGGCCAATCTTTGATAGGCATATCCCAACAAATAACATGTTCACCTGAAGAAAGGGAAAAAGACAAATAACAGTATGTTTTAAAACTTTTTCTCTTAACAGTAACCCAGACTGCAAAGTGAATACACTCAAACATCAACATTTATGGTAAGTGTACACAACTGTACTATGTTCGTGTTTCACTGTTGCAGTCATTACATTTGTGTAGAATCCCAAAGCTATGGTTGGGAGGATGGAATTATACAGCATTAGGAGCAGCCAAAAGTCCCTGCAAGACAGCAGTGGCAAAACCTGCTCTGGATTTAGAGAAGAGAGGTAAATGGTAATGTTTGGTGAACATATGAACTGAGCTCCAGGTAGCAGCTTCTATAATGTCTCTGGTAGGAACCCCTCTGAGAAAGGCTGCAGAAGTAGATGCAGCTCTGGTGGAATGGGATCTGATCCCCTTGGGAACAGGTTTACCATGGTGCATGTAGCAGAAACAAATATAATGGCTTATCCATTTTGAAATAGTCTGCTTTGAAATAGCCCTTCCCTCTGCCCCTGCAGCAAATGCTACCAGTAATTGCTCAGATTTCTTTAGAGATTTTGTCCTGTTTAAGTAGAATCTTAGTTGTCTGTGTACATCCAATGAATGCAGAATCTGCTCACCCTTGTTCTGTGGATTTAGAAAAAAAGTTGGCAGATGAATGGTCTGATTAAGAGCCACACTAGATACCACTTTAGGCATAAAGGATGGATTGGTCCTGAGCGCCACCCTGTCTGGGTAAAAGATAACAAAAGGCTCCACTGCCATGAGAGCCTGTAGTTCTGAAATCCTTCTAGCTGAAGTGACTGCTAAAAGAAAAGCTGTCTTCCAAGAGAGACATTTTATGTCTGCAATAGCAGCTGGCTCAAAAGGAGGTAGGGTGAGCTTTTCCAACACAAAATTGAGGTCCCATGCAGGAGTTGGTGCTCTCCTGGGAGGTCTTAAATTTTTGGCCCCTCTGAGGTACTGCTTTAGCAGGGGATGAGAAAAAAGGAGGCTCTGTGTTGTAATGAGCTGAAATGGCAGCGGCATGGATTTTTATGGAAGAGAAAGATAGGCCCTTGTGAAGCATCTCAGTTAATACTGCAAAATCTGAGGAATATTGGGCATTGACATGCTTATTCCTTGTGACTGGTTCCAGGCACAGAATCTTTTCCATTTATCAGCATAAGATTTTCTAGTACTAGGCCTTCTAGCCTCCAAAATGACATCCATCACAGGCTTGCTGAGTGATGTAGCTGGTGAAATTAGTTGATTAGCTATGCTGCAAGATTCAGTGTGTGGAGCTGAGCGTGCAGAATTTGATAGTCCTGCTGAGACAATAGGTAAGGAATCTGAGGCAGGTACCACGGAGGAAGGTGTGACATATTGCATAGGAGCGGGTACCAGTGTTGGCGAGGCCAGTCTGGAGCAATCAAAATCACTTTTGGTTTTTCCTGTCTGACTTTTAGTAAGACCTTGGAGAG
Organism: Protopterus annectens; assembly: GCF_019279795.1. Classification (NCBI taxonomy): domain Eukaryota; kingdom Metazoa; phylum Chordata; order Ceratodontiformes; family Protopteridae; genus Protopterus; species Protopterus annectens. The sequence goes on from NC_056729.1 coordinate 1,864,399,148, forward strand.
CAGAGGCAGCAGCGGAAAGGCATAAATTGATAGGTTTTTCCAGCTGAAGGATAGAGCATCCACTTTCCAAGCTTTTTTGTGATGAATTCTTGTGCAGAATTTGTCCAACTGATAGTTTTGGGGTGAGGCAAAAAGATCTATGTCTGGGGTTCCCCATTTGCATGTTAACATGCTGAAGATTTGTGGATCCAGTTTCCATTCGTGTGGGTCCATAAGATTTCTGCTTAGTTCGTCTGCCAGAATATTTTGCTTTCCTGGCAGGAATTGAGCTTGTAGATGTATTTGATAAGTCAAGGCTGTGTTCCAAAAAGCCATGGCTAGTCTGCAAGGGGGGGTAGGAATGGGTACCCCCCTGCTTGTTTATGTACCACATGACTGTGGTGTCTCTCTATCAGTAGTTGTCCTTAATGAAGATAGCCCTTGAAGGCTGTCAGAGCATTCTGTACAGCCAGCATTTCTTTCTGGTTGATATGTAGGTGCATTTGATTTGGGCTCCATTGGCCCTGAATGCATCTCCCTGCCAAATGCGCAAACCCAAGCATAATCTGATGCATCTGTAGTCAGGGTTTGGGTGGCAGGGGGTGGAATGAATGACAGTCCCTTGCTTTGGTGACAGGCCACTGCGCACCATAGGAACTCTTGCTGCAGGCAAGGAAGGATAGGAATCATTGTTTCCAGGCTGTGACAATGTTGACTCCAAAGCTTTTTAGGTACCATTGAAGTTTCCTCATATGCAGTCTTGCATATGGAATTATTAGAATGCAGGAAGCCATGAAGCCCAAAGCCTGCAGAATTTGTCTTGCAGATAGCTGAGTTTTTGTGGCCACTTGTTTGAAGTAAGTCATTAATTGAATTTGTTTTTCTGGCATAAGGTAAGTCATCTGGGCAGTTGTATTCAAGCTTGCACCCAGGAATGTAATTATTTGAGAGGGTACCAGTTGTGATTTCTTTTTGTTTATGATGTACCCCAGACAAGTTAGAAGTTTTTTCACAAACACCAGATGTTTTAGAAGAGTGTCCTTGTTTTCTGCCTAAATTAGACAGTCGTCCAGCTAAGGATAAATTTGAATGTTTCTTTGTCTGCAAAATGCAATTACTGGTGCCAGGCACTTTGTGAAGACCCTGGGCGCAGTAGATAAGCCAAAGGGCAGTGCAGAGAACTGGTAATGCAAATACCCTGCTTTGAAGCGGAGGTATCTTCTGCAAGATTCCCTGATTGAGATATGCAGGTAAGCCTCTTTTAAGTCTAGAGTTACCAGCCAGGCATCTTTGCCTAGCATAGGCAGTAACTGTTGCAGAGTCAGCAACTTGAATTTTGGAATGTCCAGAAATGTATTTAGAATGGATAAGTCCAGAATTGGACGGCATGATTTGAATTTTCTGGGTACCAGGAAAAGTCTTGAATAAAAACCTTGTCCCTTTTCCTTTTCAGGTACTGGTTGAATAGCCCCCATATTCATGAGGGACATAACTTGCTTCTGGGCCTCTGCCCACTGACTTGGAGGCAGATCTGGCCATTCGTTTGGGATTGGCAACGTGTGGAAATGAAATCTGTATCCCTGGGATACTATATTTAAGACCCACTTGTCCTGGGTAATTAGTTGCCAATTTCTTGCATGAATTGCCAGGTTTTCCCCCCAAAGGGGCGGCCAAAAGATAAGTGCTTGGTGTTTGCAGAGGAAAGTTAGTGAGAATGTTTACTGTAGGAAGGTGCCTTGTTACTTCCAGATTTGGAGGTGGAGGCACCCCATTGTTTTGTTCTGTAAGTTCCTTGCGACTGAAACCTGGGGCCTTTGGAGTGTCTGGGTTTGACCTGAGCGGCTCTGGTGGGTACTGGAAAGGACCAATTCCTAGTAGGCCAGTGCCTACTGAACCTGGGTGGCTGCACTTGTAGGAAATATTTTACAGTTTGCATAGATTTAGCTTTATCTTCCATGTTTTTTAAAACTTCTTCTGCCTTATTACCAAACAGACTGTCCAGTTGTAAAGGAGCATCCAACAATTTTGCTTTAACATGATCAGGCAGATTTTGCTCCTTGAGCCAAGCATGCCTTCTTATCACAGATCCAGTTACAGTGGCCCTGCAAGAGGCCTCCAAGGAATCAAAACCACATTGCAAAGTATGTTTTCCAACTTGTTCAGCTAAATGCAATAAATCCTGCAACTCTTTATTTTCCACACAGTCAGAAATCAACATAATTTTCTGTTTAAGTAAGCCCATGAGATGCTGCTGATATTTAAGCATATGAAATTGACAGTTTAAAGCCCTGATTGCCAAGGTTGCAGACGTGTAAACCTTCTTACCCCATCTATCCAGCGCCCTGGAGTCTCTATCAGAAGGGGTAGGATTTTTAACTGTAGAATCCTTAACACCCTTGGGACTCTGAGAAATTGTTTCAGGGTCAGCAGTAGGGTTTTTAAAAAGGAATTTGTGGGAGTCAGGAACCCTGTAATATCTGTCTGGCTTACTAGGAACCGGAGGCAGGGAATCAGGAGCTATGCTAGATTCTGAGAAAACATCATCAACAATGTCTAGAACAGGAGGGTATAGCCAAAGGCCTATGCTGAGGAAGAAGAAGGAAATCCCTAAGCCTCTTTTTAGATTCTGAGAAATGCTGACTCTCTCAGTGAAAGTGTTCCCTTAAGGCATGCAAAGTTTCTCCAAAAGAAAAATCCTCAGGAGGAGAAGCACAAGGGATGGAATCTTCTGCATCAGAGTCCTCATAAGGTGGAATAGATAGTTCCTAATCAGAAGAGGAATCAGAAGAAATAGAAACCTGATCTGATGATTCATAGTCAGTGCCTTGCCTAGGCCTCTTAGCAGGAGGGGAATGGGAACCCCTGATCAAGGTATTTAAATCCTCAACCATTTTGAACATTTGTTTTTTAGGCAAAGGGGTCTGTGCATGTGGCCCAAGCGTCAGTTTTTTAGACATAGAAGTTGATTCTGGCCTAGGTTTTGAAGATGGCGTCTGTTTAATATACAAATCTTTAGGTCTGAAAACACCCTCAGAAGCCAGTGCCTACTCAGTGGCTCCAGACCCATCTAAGGTAGAGACATCCGCGAGTTCAATACTTAAAGTATCTCGCGGCATACCGGACTCCGAATGGGTCTCAGTAGAGGCCTGTGAATCAAAAGTAGCGGGTATCAGGGGCTGCGAAAGTGCCTGAGTACCGGCGACTGGCTTAGGAGAAGCTTCGTCGTCGGTTTTGGAGCTTGATGGTCGTCTGTCTCTGTCTTTCTCTTTGCATTTTTTGTGTATTCCGGTAGTCAGATTGCTAACTGACGACATTTCTGGATAGTTAAATCTTGAGCCAAAATATTTTGAAGCAAAAATATACTGACGTTTAATACTGCGTTGATTAAATTTAGCACAAAACCGACAGCAAGCCACGTTGTGATCAGGGCCTAGGCAAGGAATATAGTACAAATGAAAATCCTTATTTGGTATTTGCTTCCCACAAGTAATACAATTATTAATTTTTACTGACATCGGTAAGGGGCAAGAAAAAGTTTCCCCAACGGGGTACTTAGCTTTAGGTTGAAGACTTCGGTTCTGAAACTCGAGAACGAAAATTTCAGGAGTCGGCCGACCAGCACTTGCAAACTGCTTCTGCTTCGGGCACCGCGCGGCAAGAAAGACAGATGAAAATGGGGTCGGCTGCATGTTTTATACCCCCTGACGACCTGACGTCATGGAAGAAGGGACAGCAACCGACGCAGGACCCAAGACTTTGTTAATCAGGCCGACTGAGGGCAACCTGCCAGCAGATTACCCAACTGTAATGACTGCAACAGTGAGACACGAAGAACATCAGGCTAGAGTTTAGGGAATTAATATGGCAGTTGAGGCTTGATGCATGTATATATCCTGGTCTGAATGACCATGTTTCTTTAACACGTGCATTAAAACTTAAAGCCAATTGCTATTAAAATTAGCAGTTTTCAACAGATTTTTAATGTAATAATGATATTAATATACATATATATATATATATATATATATATATATATATTATTTTTTTTATATAACTTATGTAATTAAAATTTATATATACTTTTATGTAATCAAATTTATACTGTTTCTGGTTTTATCCAATCAAATAATGGGTGTACCTATTTAAACAAAGAGGGATGTGATGTCAATAGATTCCGATGAAGGTTTCTGTTTTGGAAAAGAAAGCGCTTAATCTGACTATTGGAATAAAACCTTCTGTTTTATTTATTGAAGTATTTCTTGTGGAATATTGTCGTTTCTGAACAGCTTTTTGGTGTGGCTGCCTTTATTGGGTGCTGCATGTTGACCGGACTTTGTGTGTTTTTATTTGTCTATATATGTTCCCAGATTCTAACTATGTGCTCAGTTTTTAGGGCTGATTTATCAATGCAGTAATTAAATGGGGTGAACAATTTCTCAATTGTGTTTAATTTTTATCTGTGGCTTTGGCACCAGTTTGTCGTTGTGTCTTGCTTTATTGACAGTACCTGCAGGGGTTGTAAGTGCACTGTTAGCACTATGGGAGGTATGGAAACAGTGTTGTGTGGGGATAGTAGTTCTTCCTGCAGGAGATAGTTTAGCAATGGTTTTTGAGTACATTTTTCAAGTATTTCAGAGAAGGCGGGCTTAGCATAATGGTTAATGTTTTCACCATGTAGACACAAAGCACAGGGGTTTGATTCTGACCTTGGGTTATTGGTTAATCTTAAAATGGCCCTTCACGGCAATTGCCCTACTATTCTCTATGAACCTAAGATTGCTGGTAATCTACCAGTGTAGTACCTCTCAGTTAGTTCTGCGCAGCTTTGGGGCGTGCCCTTAGTGACTGGCAGGCGATATCGAGGAAGAGTGACAGGCATGCTAATGTCCATGTCACATCATGGATACTTTACCGGTGATTAGACATCCTCCGTTGTACAGGATGGATGTTTACTCACAATTCCCCATGTCACTGAAAGAAAAATGCTCATCCTAATTCTAGTAACAGTGTAATGGTTTAACATAATAAAATGCTACTAATCACACACAATACCATTCTTAATTCACTATGCTGAAATGCATGGGAAATAAAATGTTACACATAAACTAGCCATACCTCTCAACTGTACAGATTTTCACAGAATGTCCAGATTTTTGCCTCATATTTTTGGTGTCTTCCTAACCCAGCCACTGGGGATGCACAAGCCAGTGCATTTCTTTGTGCCGGTCCCAAGCCCGGATAAATGGGGAGGGTTGCGTCAGGAAGGGCATCCGGCATAAAATTTTGCCAAATCATACATGCAGACAAAAGTACACATATACATATCGGATCGGTCAAGGCCCGGGTTAACAACGACCACCACCAGTACTGTTGGCCAACAGGGTGCTGTCGGAAATTGGGCTACTGTTGGCCGAAGGAGGAGAAGAGGCGGAAGGCATGGCCAAAGGCATGTAAAGGCTAGGACTGTGATAGTGAGAGTCGGAACTTTGAATGTTGGCAGTATGACTGGTATAGGGAGAGAGCTAGCTGATATGATGGACCGAAGGAAGGTTGGTATATTGTGTGTGCAAGAGACCAGATGGAAGGGGAGCAAGGCTAGGTGTATCGGAGATGGGTTCAAATTGTTTTATCATGGTGTGGTTGGGAGGAGAAATGGCGTAGGCATTATCCTGAAGGAACAGTATGCTGAGTGTGTTTTGGAGGTGAAAAGAGTGATGTTTATGAAGCTGGAAATTGATGGTGTAATGATGAATGTTGTTAGTGCATATGCACCACAAGTTGGGTGTGCGATGGATGAGAAAGAACATTTTTGGCGTGAGTTGGATGAAGTGGTGATGACTGTACCCAAGGGTGAGAGACTGGTGATTGGAGCAGATTTCAATGGGCATGTTGGTGAAGGGAACACAGGGGATGAGGAAGTGATGGGTAGGTATGGTGTTAAGCAAAGGAATGCAGAAGGTCAGTTGGTAGTGGATTTTGTGAAAAGGATGAACATGGCTGTGTTGAATACGTATTTTAACAAGACGGAGGAGCATAGGGTGACATACAAGAGTGGAGGAAGATGCACACAGGTGGATTATATCTTATGTAGAAGGGCCAGTCTGAAGGAGATTGGAGACTGTAAAGTGGTGGCAGGGGAAAGTGTAGTTAGGCAGCATAGGATGGTGGTTTGTAGGATGACATTGGTGATCAAGAAGAGGAGGATGAGTGTGAGGGTAGCACCAAGGATCAAATGGTGGAAATTGAAAAATGGTAATTGTGAGGTGATGTTCAGGGAAGAGTTAAGACAGGCACTGGGTGGCAGTCAAGAGTTACCGAATAGCTGGGTAACTACAGCAGAGCTAGTAAGAGAGAAGGCTAGAAAGGTGCTTGGTGTGACATCTGGAAAGAGGAAGGAGGACAAGAAGACCTGGTGGTGGAATGAAGTACAGGAGAGTATACAGAGAAAGAGGTTGGCGAAGAAGAAGTGGGATTGTCAGAGAGATTAAGAAAGTAGACATGAGTATAAGGAGATGAGGTGCATGGCAAAGAGAGAGGTGGCGAAGTCTAAGGATAAGGCGTATGATGAGTTGTATAAAAGGTTGGACACTAAGGAGGGAGAAAAGGACCTGTACCGATTGGCTAGACAGAGGGACTGAGCTAGTAAAGATGTGCAGCAGGTAAGGGTGATAAAGGATAATGAGGGAAATGTACTCACAAGTGAGGAGAGTGTGTTGAGGAGATGGAAAGGGTACTTTGAGAGGCTGATGAATGAAGACAATGAGAGGGAGAGAAGGTTGGATGATGTGGGGATAGTGAATCATGAAGTGCAGTGGATTAGCAAGGAGGAAGTAAGGATAGCTATGAGGAGGATGAAGAATGCAAAGGCTGTTGGTCCAGATGACATACCTGTGGAAGCATGGAGGTGCTTAGGAGAAATGGCAGTGAAGTTTTTAACTAGATTGTTTAATGAAATCTTGGAAAGTGAGAGGATGCCTGAGGAATGGAGAAAAAGTGTTTTGCTACCGATTTTTAAGAATAAGGGTGATGTGCAGAGCTGTAGTAACTACAGAGGGATTAAATTGATCAGTCACAGCATGAAGTTATGGGAAAGAGTAATGGAAGCTAGGTTAAGAAGGGAGGTGATGATTAGTGATCAGCAGTATGGTTTCATGCCAGGAAAGAGCACTACAGATGCGATGTTTGCTTTGAGAGTGTTGATGGAGAAGTACAGAAAATGTCAGAAGGAGTTGCATTGTGTCTTTGTGGATTTAGAGAAAGCATATGACAGGGTGCCTAGAGAGCAGTTGTGGTATTGTATGAGGATGTCGGGAGTGTCAGAGAAGTATGTAAGAGTGGTACAGGATATGTAGGAGGGTAGTGTGACAGCGGTGAGGTCTGCGGTGGGAGTGACGGATGCATTTAAGGTGGAGGTGGGATTACATCAAGGTTCAGCTCTGAGCCCTTTCTTATTTGTAATGGTGATGGACAGGTTGACAGACAAGATCAGACAGGAGTCCCCGTGGACTATGATGTTTGCAGATGACATTGTGATCTGTAGTGAGAGTAGGGAACAGGTGGAGGAGAACCTGGAGAGGTGGAGATATGCTCTAGAGGGAAGAGGAATGAATGTCAGCAGGACTAAGACAGAATATATGTGTGTGAATGAGAAGGAGGCTAGAGGAATGGTGAGGATGCAGGGAGTAGAGGTGGCAAAGGCGGATGAGTTTAAATACTTGGGATCAACAGTTCAGAGTAATGGTGAGTGTGGAAGAGAGGTGAAGAAGAGAGTACAGGCAGGATGGAGTGGGTGGAGAAGTGTCAGGAGTGACTTGTGACAGACGAGTACCAGTAAGAGTGAAAGGGAAGGTCTACAAGAGGGTAGTTAGACCAGCTATGTTATATGGGTTGGAGACAGTGGGATTGACAAAAAGGCAGGTGTCAGAGCTTGATGTGGCAGAGTTGAAGATGTTAAGATTTGCACTGGGTGTGACGAGGATGGACAGGATTAGGAATAAGTATATTAGAGGGTCAGCCCACGTTGGAAGGTTTGGAGACAAAGCCAGAGAGGCAAGACTACGTTGGTTTGGACATGTGCTGAGGAGGGATGCTGAGTATATTGGGAAAAAGATGCTAAAGATGAAGCTGCCAGGTAACAGGAAAAGAGGAAGGCCTAAGATAAGGTTTATGGATGTGGTGAGAGAGGACATGCAGGTGGTTGGTGTGACAGAGCAAGATGCAGAGGACAGGAAGAAATGGAAACATTTGATCTGCTGTGGCGACCCCTGACGGGAGCAGCCGAAAGAAGAAGATTTTTGGTGTCTTCCTCCTAAACTCTGTACCTTTCTGGCAAATAGCTGAGGATTTAAGTCATTAAATAATGACAGATATTTGAGTTTAATACTCCACAGCCTTCAGGAAATTCATGCTAATGCAAAACATATTTTATCAACTTTCGTGATATTGTGATGTTTTATATTTCTCCCATAATTTCCATGATTTTGTTAATCCTGCATTAGCATTCTACTGTTTTTGGATCGCCAGATTGAATTATTTCCTTTAGTCTCTTATTTCTAGAAGGTGCAAGGCTATTTAGGAAAGTTGCATTGAATTCATTTACAGCATCATCTAAGGAGAGGATTTTTGGGATATTTAAGTTAATACACGACAGGGTAGTAATAAATATGTCTGGGTTAAACTTGGACAGGTTGCGTGTTACTCTGTAAACATGCCATTTAGACGGTTATGGGAGATGTCTGGTTTAATATCTTCAAATGCTTTGGGTTTCTAATATATAATAATATTAGAGAAGTACCTCGCAAGATGCACAGTAGCAAATCCCGGCCTAACCACTCCTCCAGGCAGACAATTCCTGGCGGCATTTTGAATCTCCTGAATATGGCTTTTTGTTTATTTATGTTTTTTGTTTGACACATATTTCACACTATTGTAAAAAGTTTACTCTTTAAGGAAACGTGTCTCTGTAGGTTAAAACATTTCCAATTAAAAAAAAAATCAATCATCCAGGGCAAGCAGAAGAAAAGGAAACCCTCAAAGCAATTTTGAAAACAAACTCAGAAGTGTCAGCCCATTGCAAAGTCCAAGCTGTCCAACACCGTTTCTCAGTACAGTACAGACTGCTACATTTTACCAGCTCAATACGTTTGAACAAGATGGTAGGAGCACTGCTTGTTCAGTGCTTAAGTGGTCACCTGTACTTAAGCCATCCATATCTGTAAAGAAGTGGGGGGTGTGGGGGCACAGTGCCCCCCACAAGGGGGTGCAGGGGGGCTTGCCCCCTGAAAAACTGAGAAAAAGTCATACTTCTCAGTTAACTCTGCATTTGATATCCTTAGTAAAAACCTGACGTGATATGCAAATTTGCATGTCTGCCAGTCATCAGGCGTGCATTCTCCCTGTCAATCACCACCAATACACCCATTTCTGCACAGAACTAATATAAGTCATTTTTACTCCGGGCTAAATTTTTTTGTAAAGATGTTAATACTTTTAGCCAGAAATTAGGTAATGCATCCTTACTTTTGTTTCAATTTCTCTGGTCGCTACTTCATTCCATTACATATCCTGTGTACTTGAACTCCCTATTGTTTCTTTTTAAAATATCTTTACATTCATCTCTTTTATGTCCCACAGGGCTTTATAATCTTTCTTCCAAAATGTCTCTATTTCCTCTATTATTTTGGTGGTGTTTCTGTTCCTGTCTGGTTGTACAAATTTAGAGATGGTCACTGACAGAGTGGTGAATTTTCTATGGTGCCATATTAGGATGCAGTCTAATAAGGGTTTTGATGTCTAGTTATAATGTAAAGGGCTATTAATTAGTTCTGTGAAACCATATAAGGTCATGCTAGATGTATTGGAGTTAGAGGCTGTATCCAACCAATACTGACATTACTTGGTATTATTTTTACTTCTGGAACTGTTATGGATATCCAATGTAGGATATCCTCCAGTGGAGATATGTTGTTGCCAGGAGGGATGTTAAAGGGAGAGTATCAAAGTTCTGGTGTAAAAATAACATTTTTCTTTTATTGTACCAAGCCATAACTTTCTTTATGAAAGTAAAGAATAGTTGTGTAAAATCTTACCATAACCATAGATGTCCTTCTCTTCCATGTTGCAGTATTCAAAACCTTTGGGTTATTTTCTGCTTAGCTACCAGAATGTCCAGTCAGTATATAAAAACGTTAGTCACAGCAAGGTACGTGGGATCTCTAACGTTGGCTGTAGGGTGCGTGTGCCATTAAAGTGACGTTTGCACGTACCTTTCCTCAGAATTGAACACCCCAGTCGGACCCCAGTCCCAGGATAACTATGCAAGTCTTGTCTCATCCAACAAAGCATTTTTATAATTATATGAAAGGGAAAGGGGGGTGGGCTAGAATACTGCAACATGGAAGAGAAGGATATCTATGGTTATGGTAAGATTTTACACAACTATTCTATGCCCTTCTATTCTCATGTTCTAGTATTCATAACCTTTGGGTGAGTGTCAAATCTCAAAGGGAAGAAGAGGAGGGTAGTTTGGAACCGTTTCCCAAGAATTCATGCAGGATTGCCCTAGCAAAACCTGCTATAGACCTGGAAATATGGTCCAGTTTGTGTTTTGTAAAGGTATGGACAGATGTCCAGGTAGCTACCTCTACAATGGAAGCTGTAACCAGCCCTTTGAAGAAGGGTCCAGATGAGGCCATGGCTTGAGTAGATTGGGCTTTAATTTTTAAATTTAAATGTTTGCCATGGTAGGAGTAACAAAAGGAGATGGCCCTGGAAATCCAGACAGAAATAGTCTTGTTTTGTCACCACTTTCCCCAGAGCTCTGGGGTGAAAGGAGACAAACAGTTACTCTCATCTCCTAAGGAACTTGGTCTTGTCAAGGTAGAACCTTAGCTGTCTGTGAACATCAATGGAATGCAGGACTCTCACTGTCATTCTGGGGATGTGGAAAAAAGGTGGGGAGGTGGACACATTGGTTCAGGGACAGCTCATTTACCACCTTAGGCATGAAAGATGGGTTGGTCCTTAGGGTCACTCTATCCTTGTGGAAGATTAGAAAAGGTGGGTTGGCCATGATGGCCTGGAACTCTGACAGTCTCCTGGCTGATGTCAGGGCCACCAAAAGAACACTTTTCCAAGTGAAGTACTTTTAGAGAGGCTGTAGCTGCTGGCTCAAAAGGAGCAACAGTGAGCTTCTCTAAAATGTAGTTCAGGTTCCAAGGTGGTGGATCTGGCCTCCTGGGGGCCTGAGATGCAGTACTCCCTTTAGGAATAACTTCACTGGAAGTTGGGAAGAAAGAGGAGGGTCAAGAGGCAGGATAGCAGAAATAGCAGCCAGGTGGGCTTAAACAGAAGAATATGTCAGCCCTGCTTGCAACAATTCACACAGGACAGCACTAAAGGGACCTCTCCTTGAAATGTGTCTAGCTGTCTTTGAAGACACTAATTGGAGAATCTTTTCCATTTGGACAAATAATATCTCCTAGTGTTGGGTTTTCTGGCCTTCTGCAGGACATTAAGCACATCCTCAATGTAAAGGTGTCTGAAAGGGATCAAAACTATCACCCAGAATGGTTAGGTTCAGAGATTCCAAGTGGGGATGGATCAGGGATCCCTTGTCCAGTGAGAGAAGGTCCACTCTGAGGTAATGTGGTGATTGCCACTGGCTAAATGCAGAAGGAGGGGGAACCCATACTGTCTTGGCCAAAAGGAAGTCACCAACAAGATTTTTTGGCTTGTCCTACTGAATTTTCAGCAGCACATTTTGTAAGAGTGGGAAGGGGGGGATGCATAGAGAAACATCCCCTTCCATGAGATACAAAAAAGCATCCATTGCCATCGCTTGGGGGCTGGGTGCCCTGATACAGAAATGGAAATTGTCTGTTCATATGGAGGCAAACAGATTTGTGGTGTACCCCACTTGTGGACTATGTCCAGGAACACATCCCTGTGAAGCATCCTTTTATGGGATTGTGACATGGACCTGTTCAAGGATTCTGCCTGAGTGTTCTGAGCTGAGGGAATGTAGACCACTTGCAGGGTAACTCCATGCTGGGCTGCCAATTCCCAGGTCTGGAGTGCAAGTCTACATAGCAAGTAAGATTTTGTTCCCCTCTGTTTGTTCACATACCAGAGAACTGTAGTGTTATTTGTGAACAGCTTTAGGGGGCCTGGCTTAAGAATGTGTTGGAAGGCCCTCAGAGCAAAGATGATGGCTGTTATCTCTCTAATATTGATGTGCTCCCCTCTTGAAGGTGCCTGTCCAGGTGCTTTGCACCTTCAGGTTGCCCATAGCAGCTCCCCAACCCAGGTCTTAGGCATCTGTGTACATCTCCTGGACTGAGGTGAGGGTTTGTAAGGGAAGTCCTGGCTTGAGAGAGACTTGATGCATCCACCAAAGGATCTCCTTCCTTAGTCACGGCAGGAAGGGAATGGTATGGTCCAAGGGATGGGAGTGTTGGGTCCATGTGGACCTCCGGTACCAGTGAAGTTCTCTCATGTGGAGTCTTGCCAGTGGCAACATGGGTATAGCGGAGGCCATATGTCCTAGTAGTCTTAGACACTGTCTTGTTGTCATAACAGTGGCGTGGAGAACAGACAGCATGTATTGTTTCAGGCTTTCCACTTTTTGGGGTGGAAGGAATGCCCTCATACCATCGGTCCGATTCTGCACCCCAGGAAAATTTTGTCCTGGGAGGGGTTTTGTTTGGATTTGGGGAAAATGATGTTGAACCCCAGGGACTGCAGAACAGAAATCACTTTTTGGAGGTGGATGTGTAGGGAAGTGGAGCAACCTGGCTGGATCAGGAGGGCATTCAGGTATGGAAAAATCTGAATCCCTTGGATCCTGCAATAGGCTACGACTGGAGCTAGAGACTTAGTGAATACCCTTGGAGCAGTGAATAGTTTAAAGGGCAAGGCAGAGAACTGAAAGTGTGAGGAACCTACGGAGAAGTGTAATTACTTCCTGTAGTTGAGCCTTATGGGGATATGCAGATATATGCATCTTTGATGTCCAAAGTGGTCAGAAATAGGTTCATAGGTTGGTACTAGGCTATCAGCCCTAGGGCCCTAGCAATATCTAAATATAACAATTCTCTGGCTATTTCTTCCCACTATTTTTACTCCCTGGACCCCCCTCTAGCTGTCTAGCAGGGCACTCCCCCGGATCCCCGGGTGAATTTCCTTCTCCCATCCAAGGTTCCTTTAGGTAGGGCAGGAAACAGGGCATCTGACTGACATCTGATGGCAAATCTATTCCAGAGTCTGGTCTCTGGGTCAGGAATGATGAGGCATTAGCAAGGGGAAGAGAGTCTGAAGAGTAAGCATGAGAAAAGTGGGTACTTGTAGAAAAAGGTTGAGGTGGGAGAGATCTAGGATGGGTCTCCATGGCTCTCCTTTCCTTGGAACTAGGAAAAGTTTGGAGTAAAAGCCCTTTCCCTTTTCTGACAGGAGGACAGGTTGTATAGTCCCTTATGAGAGGAGGCTGTCTAAGACTGTCTGGAAAAGGGGCGGTTGGTCCTTCGTTGGCTGTGGGATGTCTCTTAAGGAGGCAGGAATGACCCAAGTCATGAAGTAGCCCTTTTCTATAAAAGACAAGACCCACTTGTCTGAGGTAATGCTTTGCCAGACGGGAAGACAGTGGGACAGTCTTTGGGATGGGGAATGGAATCTGGAGGTGGTGAAGGGAAAAGCTGGTAGTCACAGACTACCTGCCCTGTCCTGAAACTAAGGTTTCTGACCTGGAGTTTGAGCAGGTCTGGATGGAGCCTGCTGTTTCCTGGAGCTCTTTTTGCTCCTAGAATGAGGAGTAGGAGCAGAATGTTTCCTGATGCACTGGGTCTTGGTGGGATAATTGGTAAGGAATTTAGGGAGTGGAGACGGAAACAAATGTTTAAGTCTTGTAATTCCTTCCCTTTTTGCTGAAGGGTTTTGAAAAGCTCTGCCACGTTAGCCCCAAAAAAGGGCAGAATTGTCCAGGGGATCATCCAGAAGTTTAGCCCTGATGTCATTGGGTAGGGGTTGGAGTCTGAGCCAAGTGGGCATCCTTATGGGGGATCTGACATCTGCATCTACACTTTCCTTTCCTGGATGACATGAACCCGAGCAAGCATGCAGTGACCAAAAAGAGAAGAAGAAAACGGCCCCAACGGGGCACTTTTCTTAAATTCAAAGGATCTCATGGCAGGGACAGCAGGATGAGCTGACGTTTGACTGGCAGCAGAGAAGTTCTGAGAAAAGGTACATGCAGATGTCACTTTTATGGCCCATGCAGCCTACAGCCATCAGATATCCCACATACCTCACAGTGACTAAAGCTTTTGCATACTGGCCAGACGTTCGGGTAGCTAAGCAGAGGATTACCCAAAGGTTTTGAATACTGCAACATGTGAATAGGACATCAAAGGCTTCTTACTTTCTGCTTACTGGTTTCATTTTCCTTTCCTTTTTTACCAGTTTGAATCTGCAGGGATTCCCACTCTAGAGTTTGCTCAGAGAGTACCTCCCACCAAGCTGACATCTTATTTTCTCACCCCTTTTTTCTCTACTTTAAATATGCCAGTGCTGACACTTCCAGGATTGTTTTCATTCCACTGATAAAACTAATACTAAAGCAATTTAGTTCCAATGTTTTCCTACAGACTGTGAGCCCTTGCACATTTATTTTACATTAGATTAAAAGATGGCATCTGTTAATTGGTAGCAGTGAAATGCGTCTTTTTTGTTCAAGTTTGTGTATATATTAAATAAGAATTTTAGTTTCCAGTTGGTAATCGTACTTTACTTAATAACAGCCAATTAAAATAGGACTAGAATATGATCGGCAACTGAATACAGTTTTGTTTTTTTTAATTTCACATAAAGCCGAATAAGGTCATAAAGTCATTGGGTGCTTTCATTTCCAGGTGCCACGATTTGCCTTAAATGATTGCTTGCATACCACTCAACTGCCCATAAGTTAATATGTGGTATTTGGGCTAAATGCCCACTGAAAAATGACTCTACAGTGCTGCCGTGGATCTTGGACTGAAAAAGCTAACGTCTGCCATTATTTTCTACTCACTAAGCAGCCTTTTGCTGTTTAGCGAGTGTAAAAAAACCCTGAAAAGTATGTGTGAGTTTGTCTGTGCGTGTGTGTGCTTGTATGAAAGTGAGAACCAGATCAGTCTTCATTATTTTATACTCACTAAGCAACACTTTTGCTGTTTAGCGAGTGTAAAAGTAAAAGAAACAAAGAAAGAAAAGTGTGTGTTTATGTTTCTCTGAGTGTGTGTGTGTGTGACAGTGAGTCAGATTACTACACCATTGGCAACCGCAGTTCAGAGGTTTGCATACCTCTTGACCTCATACCTGAAGAAATATAGATAAAGCCTAAAAACTGTAAAGTTTATTGAATAACAGGACTTGTTTTAAGCATTTTCTGAACCACAAATGTGTTTGGGGGTGGGGAGTAAGATCAATTGAGCTGTAGCAGCAGAGTTCAGATGTTTGCATACCTCTCAGCCTCGTAGCTCAAGAAATCTGGATAAAGCCTAAAACAAAGGGGACACAAAGGCTTAAGAATAGGAACAGGTTTTAAATATCACTATTATAAAATTACAAAGCTGCTATCATAACAGGGTTTGTTTTTACATGCATTTTCTGAAGGAAACAAAAACTGAAGATCAAATGTATGTCATTATTTATTGAATTCATTCCCCCAACGACTGACAACAAACCACACATTTAGGAGTAAGGGACCCCCCCCCAAAAAAAATGAAGTAGTTATCTGGATATTTTTTGAAAAATGTAATATTTTGGGTATAAATTTCTTCCTCCAACCCCATTTACATATACTAACAGCAAGTCTGAAACATTAGGCAGAGGGGGCTACTTTACTTCAAAAATATATGTAAAAAATAATATAGAAATAAAAAACAAGTAAAACACAATTCATACAGCCTGTGACTTCGGGCCTCATAACACCCCTGGGCAGGCGTTACTTACACAGTAACATTATTGCTTGTGTTGGAAATGTTATTTGAGTTTCCAATTTTTAACAGAGCCTTCTCATTTGTCTGCTAGTGCTGGGTCTTAAGAAAAGCAAGGTAAAGTGCCATAGTTTGCTAAACTTATCAGTGCTGTTGTAGAAACTAATGCAGTGCTGGTACACCTGCAGAACAGCAATGACAATGTTCATATATGTTCTTTCTTTTGGTCTTGCCAATTGTTCAAAAATTGATTAAACAGCATTTCAGAACATTATGTTATTGAAAGCTGTCAGGCAGTACACATTTTAAAAAATGCAGTGAAGTCTTCCCTAGATATGATATACCAATAAAAAAATGGCTGTTTAAAAAGTTCACTGACAGCTGTCAATAACGTAATGTTCTAAAATGCTCTTTTGAAGTTAATATTAGTCACTTTTTGAACAATCAGCAATACTAAACAAAAATAATTATCATTTTACTCCATAGCACTCTTTAGTGGTTTACTCCCATTTGATGATATTGTGGCTAAGGAAACAGAAACACGGATGATTTACATATTAAATTAATGTTATTCCAGATATGTAAGGAGGTGTACATTCCAAATATGCTTCCTTCTCTGAAATAAGAAAACCAAACTTGCATATTTTAGGTTTTATAGCTACACTGGTTTGATTTATCACTAAGTGAATTTTTACCTTACTTTACCTATATAAATACAAATATTATTCAAATAATATTTCAATATTCTTGTTCACTGTGCCATCTGCATTATCTTATTTTAATAATTCCTCCTTTATTTACTGTAAGAAACTGCTGTTAAATTACTGTTTCAGTGTTTTATGAACTGCATTAACGCGTTTATATCAAGTTATCGAAAGATGAAAATAGCAAACGCTATTTCATCAGCCCCAAAACATCTAAACATGAAAATATCGAACATTCAGAACAGTAAATAACACATACAACACAAGCACATCAAATAAACAGCAACCACACATATACACTTAAATTCCTACATCTAACGCTACATTAAACTAAACATACACTACTATCTACCGACTTACCTTAACCCAAACCCTAACCCTAAGGTCTGTCACTATCGCACACTCACCTAACCTGCGCCCTAACCCTAACTCACTTAAACCGCCCCTAACCTTAAAGTCTGTCACTATCGCACACACGCCTAACCCGCGCCCTAACCCTAACTCACTTAACCCACCCCTAACATTAATGTACAAACAATCGCACACTTACCTGAACCCAACCCGTAACTTTCCACCACAGCGCTAAGAATAGCGAAGCCACAGAAATGGTCAACCAAATTCTTTCCCGAGGAAAGAATTTGCTGTTCTGCAGCTTCGCTATTCTTAGCATTCGTTGAATAGTGTTCGATATCAGAACATTCGGAGTTTTAATATTTCGATGTTCCGATATAGACCCGTACTAACAAATAATATCATTGAAGCAGTAAGAGTAATTGTGGCTTGAATGGCTTCTATATATTAATCAGAATTGTACTACATGTACCACCACCCCAACTGGTTTGTGAATAGGGTAGTCACACCAACTTTCAAAATGAAGCGCTCTTGCTTTGAGACCCATATCCCTTTAAAGAGCAAACTTTACTTTCCATTACATCTACTGGGGAGGGGATTAATGGGGCACCCATATTGTTCCTGGATTGATCCTGAAGAGAGGCACCTGTGTACAACAGATTTAAACCACTAACAAATTAATAAAAGCAACAGCAACAGCAAAACAGCAATTACAATAATAATAATAATACCAACAAAATAGCCTTGATAAATAATAGTCCAGGCCATGTCAGCCTCCGGATAAATACATGTAGGGACTTGTCATCTTTGTTGAATCTAGGCTGTAGAGACACATTAGAAGCCTGGTGTCTTTAAATGACTGGAAATGGGGGGGAAGAGCAAGAATTGGTTAACAGATGAAAACAGGTGCACTGATCAAGAGAGAAGTATTGATTTGTAGAAGACAGGATTAGTAAATGAAAAATAAAGTTACAGGGAGCAGGTGAAATGGTTAAAAGCTATGGAATATTACGCTTTTGTAATGGTAGGAAGCTGAGGAAAAAGATGAGCTACTACTACATGGGATAAATGGGAGCAGGACAGAAACAAACATTGTCAGAATCCGTTTGATACTGTTGGAAGAAAACTGCCTATGTCTATGTCAGAAGAAAGTAAGTCTCTTTTTGACCAATTAGAGAAGTATATTTGGAAAGGGACATCTAGTTTCTTTAATATGTCCGGACTGCAAAAATATATAGATCTAGACATTACACCGAGGGGGTTGAAAGTTTTTAAAGATCCAACTCTGCCCTTAGCAGCAGCACACAGGTGTACGATGGAATGGGTGAATATCCTGTTAGATCGTGACAGGGTGAAACAACTAGAGCTGAAGGACCAGATTAAAAAAGTTTGTAATACTATCTCTTCAGGGACATATGCTCATGTACTTGATGCTTTCTTAAATGACATTAATTCCAAACTCAAGAATTATGAAATAGAACTGGTGGATAGGAAGAAACGCAAACTACTTCGAGATCTCCGTGACTATGAGAATGGTAAGGCGTTTATCTCTAGAGCCTATCGGAAGAAAGCTCGTCATCACGTGAGATTTCAAAGGCAGGAAGATGGTCCTCATTCATATAATTCCTCATTTTCAGAGGGACATTTCACATCGGGGACCTCGATATTCAAGATGAGTACCCTGTCTTACCGCCTGCACAACAAACGGAACGTTTTCAGCAAACTTTTCGTCATGTTAACAACAGTTATAGGGGAGGGAAGCAGGGCACAAAACGGACCCGTGAACAACAAGAGTATTTTCAAAGGGACTTCTATCCCCAGAGGGGATATAAAAGAGGTAAAACATAATTTCTTATCCTCTCAGGACAGTTATGTCATTAATTTATCTGGACATGTTTTTACTGAATGTGAAATGGTGGTTTTCAACCGAGGTTTAAAGTTTATTCCTACTGTATTTCCTAGAAATCATGATATTAAGCGTGATGTATTTAAATTCAGTAGGAAATTACATTTAAAGTATTTTTTTAGAGATTCTCATACAGAAGTTGATTCAATTAATTGTGATGAAAGTATGAATACTTCGTGTGAAAGCTTTTATACATGTGACTCTGATAGCTTGCCTAATGCCTATTGTAAATTAGATACACATAATGTTTGTATAAATAGTGATTTTCTACCGCCTTTTTTGAATGAAGAAGTAGCCCATTGTTCTAATATGTTAAATTATGTGATAGAGGACGTGGTTGCTGACTGTAATAGGAATAGACATCTAGTTAATTGTAACTTAACTGCGATGGAATGACTTTAATAGGAATAGACATCTAGTTAATTGTAACTTAACTGCTATGGAATGACTTTAACAGGAATAGACATCTAGTTAATTGTAACTTAACTGCTATGGAATGGGAAGCTCTACACAATTTAAGTAAAATGAGGGAGATTGTTTTTAAACCCTCTGATAAGGGAAACAAGTTGGTTATCATGCATTATACTCAGTATTTAGATATGTGCATGGAACATTTAGAGGATGATGAGACATATGATAAGATTGATGTGTCCATTTATCAACAAGCCTTGGTTGAATATAATGAGTTATTACATAAAGGCAATAGACTTGGATATTTTTCGGATGCAGATGTAAAAAAGAAGTTTAAACTAGATACATGCAAAATGGCCCACTTTTATTGCCTCCCCAAGATACATAAAAATTTAGCTAAGCCTCCGGGGAGGCCTATAGTTTCAGGTTGTGAATATTTTACTCACAAGTTGGGTTCATTTTTGCACAGTTATCTAGCACCTGTAGTTTACACCTTGCCATCTTATATTTGTGATGTATTTGACTTTTTGGCTAAAATAAATTATGTTAAATGGAATGACAATATGTATTTTTTCACTATTGATGTTAAAAGTCTCTATACAAATATTAGCCATAATTTTGGCTTGGAAGCCTTAAGATTCTTTTTGGGTAATTCACCAGTAACAGAATATATAGTTGAATTGGTTTATTTTTGTCTTACTCATAATTTTTTTGAATTTAACAATGACCTTTACAGGCAGAAAAAAGGCACAGCTATGGGGGCTGCCTTTGCCCCCATGTATGCCAATTTATGCATGGGTCTTTTTGAGAGTGAATATATTTATAGAAATATATTTTTTTTGTGATCATGTCATCAGGTATTTCCAATATATTGATTTAATTTTTATAGCTGAAGGTGGTTTAGAATTAGTATCTCATTTTGTTGAAATGTTGCATAATAATAGGTATGGTTTGCAATTTGATAGCCTTAAGTTAGGTACGTGTATTCCCTTTCTGGATGTGGTTATAAGTATTAAACATTCACTTCTGTACATAGAAAATGTGAATGTGGCACACAGTATGTACATGGTGATAGTTGCCATCCTCCACATACTATTGCAGCACTCCCATTTGGTGAGATGCTTAGGATTTCTAGATTATGTAATAATATTTGTGATTTCAGACGGGAATTAGGAATAACTGTAGATATGTTTGGTAATAGAGGCTATAGTAATAGTTTACTGGAAAAGAGTTGGAATAAATTGTGTAATGTTTCGACTATAGGGCATCATATCAATGATGGATATCTCCTGGCCCCTTTTAGATCTAGTAATACAAATGATAAGGACATGATTTATTTTGTTACAACTTTTGGATGTTTCAGTAATATAGTTATAGAGCAGGTAAAATATCAATGGAAATATTTGAGTTCTTTAAAAAATGTTTCTTTCTGGTTGAATGCCACTCTTGCTGTTTCATACAGAAGGGGGAGAAATATTCACAATTTCTTAGTTAAGGGTAGATTTTGTTTGACATCTATTAATGTACCACATAGTTTACATTCTACAGGGACTACCTGTTGTAACAAATGTAAAGCTTGTAAATTTATAGTTCAAGGTTTTCTTAGTATTAATAATATTTCATTTCAAACTTGGAACAATTTTTCTTGTGATACTGTAGGTGTGGTGTATGCTCTTAAATGCCCCTGTAATTTATTTTATATTGGGGAAACAAAGAGGGCATTTAAAGTTAGACTATTGGAGCATGCAAGGGATATTTATAATCAGAGATTAGAAAGTTCTATTGAAGCACATTTTCAACAGTTTCACAATAGCAATAATGAAGGGCTACAAGGCACTATTTTAGAAAAAATAAATGTGTCATTATATGATACAAGTAATCTCAAAAAAATTAGTATTGTTTCAGTCATTGCTGCTAGCCAGAAGTGCTCTTCGCAGCACCTGCAGTATGCCCAGTAATGATTCCTCCTTCCATTCGTCTGGAGTTGCATGTATCGGTACCATATCTAAGTGCCCGGTAATGATTCCTTCTTCCATTCATATGGAGTTACATGCATTGGTACCATATCTAAGTACGATTGTCAATTTTTTTTTTTTATAAGACCTGTTCATCGTACTACTACTGGAACTGTTTGGGTATCATTCTTCCACATTGTCTTCATTTCTGCCTGCAAATCCTGGTATTTTATGACTTTGTCTCTCTCTACGTAAGACACTGTAGTCACTGGGTGTAGCAGTTTCAGTGATCAATGCTACATTTGTCTTGTTTTCATGGACTACTATAGTTGGTTTTCCCGGAACTATTTTTTGAACTGTTGGTAATGGGTGAACCCATGTGATATAAACTTCATTTTTTATAATGCTTTGTGGCTAGTGTTTTCAGTGTTTTTCAGCCACTTCAATACCATAATATTTGCACAGTTCTTCTGCCATTAGTATATCATATCCAGCAACAAGATGTGTGACTGTTTCCAATTCTGTTTTACAAAACCCACATTTGTCTGTTTCTCCCACATGTTCAATGGACTTTATAAACCAATGTATATGTAGTCCACTATCTTGGGG
Organism: Protopterus annectens; assembly: GCF_019279795.1. NCBI lineage: Eukaryota > Metazoa > Chordata > Ceratodontiformes > Protopteridae > Protopterus > Protopterus annectens. The sequence goes on from NC_056729.1 coordinate 1,864,421,031, forward strand.
TCTCAATATTAGCCTTTCATCTTTTGGTTTAAATTCACCTCTCCTTAACCATTCCTGCATTTGATCCTGATCAACATGAGGTCGTTCCAACAGTTTTTTATACTGCAACTATATTTATGCATTTTCCACATTTACTGCATTCTCATCTGATCCTTTACCTTATTTATTTATTTATTTATTTATATTTTACATTTGTTGACCGGGCTAGTCTAGCTGGATATTTGTCCATTTTCAGTAGAGGCCCGGGGAGAAAAGCTCCAACAGTCATTACAAGTTTAAACAGAGAATAGGCAATACAAGATTAAAATTTATAAACAGAGCTAGTTAATACACATAATACACAAATATGATAGGAGCAAAAACCAAAAGTGTAATCATATGATGTATTAAAAACAAAAAAAGTTTTTTTTTTATTACGAAAGTCATACAGTGTATATGTGATAGCATATATCTACATAGATGTTATGTAGAGGGAGAGCTATCAGGATATCGGGAGAAGAGATAGAAAGAATCATGTAAGAAGAAAGGAGAGAGAGGAAGAAGGAAAGTTAATCCGGGTTGGTGCAGGAGCAGAGCCCGTGGTTATTAAGATGCATTTTCAGTTTTCTTTTAAAAAGTGGGCGAGAGGATAAAGATGAGATATCAGACGGGAGTTTGTATTCTTTCTTTTGGTTTTAAGCACATTCAGTCGCTGCCTGAATTTTATCTACTTCTGGTTTGATTTACATTCCTGCTTGACACCAATATGCTTCTGCTAAACTAAGCAGGAAAGTCATCTTAGACTTATTCTCCTCATGTTTTAAAACTTTCACTATGTTTGGGTCTTGTGACGTCAGCAGATATGTACGCAGTCCCATGACTGCAGATCTATATATATATATATATATATATATATATATATATATATATATATATATATATATATATATATATATATATATATATATATATATATATGTATATAATCAATTTCGAGGAGGCCCATACCTCCTTCACAATGGGGGAATACATAATGACGGTATGCATTGATTTTTATAAATCATTTGATGAGCATGGAGGATCTTTCTTGTTTTCCTGTCCAACTTATCCAACAGCTTTTGTTGCCAGTCAATTACTCCAAAACTGTAAGTTAAGACAGGAAGAGCAAATTGGTTTATAGCTTGGACTTTATTCCTAGTGAACAGTGCTGTTTTCAGTATTAATTTAAGTCTTCTAAAACAGCAGTCTCCAACATTTTTTGCACCAAGGACAGGTTTCATTTAAGACAATTTTCCACAGAACAGCCACTGTGCATGCATAATAAAGTGCATAATATTTATTTATTTGACATTTGTTTACCGGGAGGCCCAACTGGACTAGAAGTCCATTTTCAGCTGAGACCCAGGGAAAAAAAGCTCCAAAGTACAATAAAAAGACAAATGGCAACAACTGCAAAAAAAAGTGTACATTCTGCATAACAGCATAACACTGATCTGCTATGGTTGAGAGGTACGTAAATCTAATGGCAACTTTATTGACTTTAAGTTTATAAGAACAATATTTAAAATCTGTCCATATTATTTTGCTCTGTCCAGCATTCTTCTCAACTCTACAGATTTTCACAGAATGTCTAGATTTTTGTCTCATATTTTTGGTCTGCTTCTCATAAAATTGCTGTTTTCTGTCAAATCATTGACAGATCATTGAAGTTTAAAGTCAGAAAATAATGACAGCTGAGTTTCATACTTCATACCCTTCAGAAAATTCATGCTAATGCAAAATCTGTATTTTTATCTATGTTCTAAGTTTGTAAGAATAGTACTTAAAAGTGTCCCTATTTTTGGCCTTTGTACACCCCCCCCCCCCATTATTTGGCTTTGTCTTGATTTCTTGATCTAAGAGGTTGAGAGGTACGTCCAGATTTACTGTGCGAGTGGTATGGTTGAGAGGTACACAAACCTCACTGGTGCTGCCAGGGATCACTCTCACTCCTCTCTCTCTCCTTCTTTACATATTACCTACCACCCATCTCCTCTTTTCTCTCATGCATTCAGTCATGCACACACAAGCCTTACATTTTCTTTCTTTTGCATTCACAGCATTCACACATACACACATGCACACACACACACACACACACACACACACACACACACACTACTTTCATGCACACACTCACTCATGCACACACATAAATACACATGCACACCTTCACTTTTTCGTTTCACTCCATGCCCAGTACCATTCCGCGTCCCAGTGGTTGGGGACCTCTGTTCTAAAATATTTCTTACTACATTTTATTCACATTTGTTCATGTTTTATTTGATCCTTCATCGATTCCCAAATATTTACACACTCCCTCTTGCTCCAGTTCTTTTATTTCACATTCCTGTTCCAAACTGATGTTTTCTTGGTGCTGCAGCTTTCCTGCTTTAAAGGTTACATTTGCACATTTATGAAGACCAAATGACATTCTTATATCTGAAAAAGTTTTGACCACCTGCAGTTGTGCTTTCAGTTCCTCATCTGATAAACTCTACAGTTTTAAATAATCTAAAAAAAACATGAAATGTCTTTGCATTTTGTTGTTTTCTGGGAGCCAAACTGTAGCCATGGCCCAATCTGTTAAGCAGACAGCTTAATGGGTTAAGGGCAAGAGGAAAGAGCAGCGGTGACTTGCCCATAAAGTTTTTGTTTTTTCCTTCTAGCATGTCGAGGGGTCAGTTGCTAGCGTCCTCTCCTGCTCAGCTGGTGAATCTGGGAATATTGAGGCAATGTTACAATTGCCTCATGTACACAGACAACCCTCTCCTTCTCCCACAAAACACAAATACATGCAAGAGATGCAACTATATAGCCAAACTGGAGGCTGAGCTCTCTCAACATAGGACTGGCAAGACCAGACAGGAGGAGAAGGTAACCACACACACCACAAACCCAGTCTCACCTAGTACTATCACAACTTCAAATCATACACATAAACATACAAAGACATACTCGGAGGCTCTGATCAAAAATCTACCAAAACAGCAGAGGCCACCAAAGCAGACACCCAAACAACTGCCACCTCAGGACACAACACATGCAACACATAGACCACAAAGTCAGTGTGCCAAACAGTCACAGCCCTTAAGGCCAAACACAATGCCAGATACACTCGTCATAGGTGACTCCATAGTCAGACACACTGACATCCCACTCACCAGACTGAGTAAGGAGAAGGTCACAGTAAGCTGCCTGTCGGGCGCTAGAATCCGCCACATAACACAAGCACTCAGGTCACTCAACAGCAAGTACAAGTATGACTCAGTCATTGTCCATGCTGGTGTGAATGACCTGAGACGTACCTCCCTGGACTACATGAAAAGAGACATAGAGGAGCTCTCTGATTATGTAGCCCAGGCAGGTATGACCCTGACCTTGAGCAGTATCCTACCTTCACCAAGAATGATGCCACAATACAGAGACAAGATGATCAGCTTTAATAATTGGCTTAATCTCTGGTGTCATTCAAAGGGGATCCAATGTCTGTCTGCCTGGGATGACATGCTGGACAAGCCACGCTGCTTCGCAAGGGACGGCTTGCACCTGTCACCCCTAGGCTTCCGGATATTGGCAAAGGCTCTTGCCACTCACATAGTGCCTTTTTTAGGCAAGGCTCAAATTCTAAACCTACCACCCTAGAACACAAAAAAGAAAAAAAACTAAGGGTAATGCTGCTCAATGCCAGAAGTCTCAACCTCAAGATGCACGCACTCGAAGCCCTTCTCAGTATGGAGAACATCGATGTCTGTGCTGTGACTGAAACCTGGTTCAAGGCTCCTGAGAGCACCCCGGCACTATCAGGTTTTACCTCATATCATGCGTTCCGGCCCCAAAATCTGGACCACACCAAGAAAGGAGGGGGGTATCCATATTCATCAAGGATACCCACACCTCCAGGTTGGTGGCAACGCACGAGGCATCGGAGACCATCCAGGTGCAATTAACCGTAGGCAAGACTGCTCTGCAATTTGTAGCATGTTACAGGCCACCCTCGCAAACTCAGGAACCTCACACATCTTTCCTGAAAACATTGGAGGGGATAAATGTATCTCCAAACACCATCATATTAGGTGATTTCAACTATCCGAATATAGACTGGGATCATTACTCAAGCCCCAACACTCTAGCCCAAAGGTTCCTAGAGTTCATAAACTCTAATGCCATGGAACAACTAGTCACCATCCCCACAAAAGGAGAAAACATACTAGATCTCATCATCACGAACATGGGGACACAATGTTCAACACCGGAAGTATACCCCTCATTGGTGAGATCAGATCATAAACTAATCTCACTGGAAGTCCACATCCCGCCCCCACCCCAGATAAAAAAGACCACAGTGAAGAACGTCTCAAAAGCCGACTTCACACTTCTTAAGAATAGTGTGGTTTCCTTCAAGGCCCCCGAGCCAGTGGAAACCATTACCCAAGCCGCTGAATCACTTACAAATGCCTTCTACCAGCACCTCCAGGACTGCATGGATCAGGCAATCCCAAACAAAACAAAGACTCTTTGCACCAAAGGCAAGCGCCCAGTCTGGTGGAACCCAGCCATAAACAAGCTCTACAATAAAAGGAGAAAGCTACTACAAGATAGAGCAAAATCCTTAAAAGGGAAGACACCCTTGATCATTATAAGTAAAAAACTACGATCACTCATAAAATCATCCAAGGCAAATTTTGAGAGAAAAGTCGCTAAGGACTCAAAAGATAATCATAAGGCCTTTTTTAGCTATGTTAGAAACCTGGGAGGAAACTCCCAGATATGCTCAGAATTAGTTCAAAATGATGTAAAAATCACTGAACCAACAGACATTGCCAACATACTGGCTGACAGGTTCAGTGCAAATCCCCCCCCCCAAAAGGAGAGATATCTATACCAGCAGATTGTAGCCCCCCAAACATCTCAAATGCTCAGGTGAAAACTGCTCTCTCCAAGGCGAAAAACACAGCATCTATGGGACCAGATGGTGTCCCCGGTTGTGTGCTCCACGAACTCAATGAGGAATTAAACCCGCAGTTAGGGCAGCTGTTTAATCTTAGCAACAACATACAAAACCAAGCAGTTCTGTCCAAAAACACACCAGCAGTCAGATTCCACCAACGCTCTTTATTCAACGATCTGGTACCTCGGCCATTCGCCTTCAAAGGATCACATTACAAGTTTCAAAATAAACTCATTTTATATTATGTAACTAATTGGTTAATTAATCAATTAATACAATTGAGTTTCAAGATTTAAAGTGACCTTTATATATCAAAATAAATAGTAACATTTACTTATTTTAGTTTATATAAACTGTTTTCAACCATCTTATACACTTTCAATAAAACTATCAAGCACATATAAAAATTCATTTGTTTAAATATATAAAAAATATTATTCCAAAATATAGATACATGCATAACACAATTATTATTCCCTTATATAGCATACTATCGATCAAATCATATCCATATTAATAAATATAAATTACTTTCAGATAGTATGTGTATATATCATTCCCTAATTACTAACGAAAGAATAAATATGTGCAAGAAAATGCTCTTATGAATTATTTATACAAGAAAATGCTCTTATAAATTATTATTAAAGGCCCAGCTCCTGATTGAGACCAAATGGTTTCAAAGTTTTATATTTCAGTATCATCCTTGTTTCCAATTCCAAAAGTTTACCTACTACATCATCTCCCTTACAGACAAAAGGTTTTCCCAATATGCAAAATCTCAAACTATCACTGCAACCATCATCCTTTAGATGTTCTAAGATTCTAGTTTTTATCATTCTTTTAGTTTGTCCTATATACCAAATGTCCCTACATGAACAACCCACTATATATACTACACTAGTAGACTTGCAATTAAAAAAATGTTTTGAGATGTGAGGTATATTGTTAACAATGTCAATATTACTAGCTCTACTACATATACTACATGAATCACATGCAAAAGTACCCACCCTCACTGGGGTAGATACAACATGCTGTGCAAGATTGTTATTCAAAATTTCTCTCAAATTATTTCCCCTTCTAAATGAAAAATTCACATAATTAGGGAATAACTCACCAATGTTATCATCTTCACAAATTAAGTACCAAAATTTTCTAACTAATGAGACTAATATATCAGAGAAAGGGGAAAATTTAGTTATAAAAAACACTTTCTCAACATCATTCTTTACACTACTTTCCCTTTTATTGGGATAGGTTATGATGTTCTCCCTTCTGTCAACTAGTCTTGTATTATTGATCACACTATCCCTACATTTTAGTAGTTGATTATGTTCATATCCTCTTTCCAATAGTCTCATAAATACTATATGTAGTTCTTCATCTATATCTTCCTTAATACTGGTATGACCCCGAATTCTTTTGAATTCCCCAATATGGTAGGGCCTTTATTAGGTGCTGAGGGTGCATACTGGTAGCATGTAAGAACATATTTACTGAAGTTTCCTTCCTAAATGGTTTAAATTCAATTTTGTTTTCCTTCTCAAACAAAACTAGATCTAAAAAATTAATCTTATTTCTGTTAATCTCATACGAAAATTGTAAATTATGTTCATTTTTATTAAGTACTTCAAAAAAAATCTATAAATTCACATATGTCCCCCTTATAAATAAAAATCAAATCATCTATAAAACGTTTGTACAAAATTACTTTATTCTTGAAAAATTTCGTAGAATAAATATATTTTTTCTCAAAGTAATCCATATAGATGATGGCATATGATGGCGCATATGCTGCACCCATTGCAGTGCCTTTTACTTGCAAGTAATATGTGTTGTTAAAGCGAAAATAACTGTGAGTTAAACAAAACTCCAATAAAGTAATAAGAAAATTAGTTCTAGGTCCCTCACCCATCATATTTTGCATGGATTCCAAACCCCATTTGGTATTAATATTGGTGTATAAAGACTTAACATCGACAGTGACCCAATAATAATCAAGACTCCATTTAAGATTCAAGATGTTATTAATTAGGTCCTGTGTATTCCTGATGTGAGCTGTTACCTTACATAAATAGATCTTTAATTGAGAATCCAAAAATAAATTAACACTTTCCAAAAAAGAACCTATTCCAGAAATAATGGGTCTACCTGGGGGTTCTTCCAAATTTTTATGAATTTTAGGTAGTGCATACATAATCGGTGTTACTGGTTTTTGGATATATAACTTTTTAACATCGGTGTGCGTAAAAAAACCCAAACGCTCACCTTTTTCCAGTAGGAATAACAGCTCACCATTAAAAGACAAAATATGGTCACTGTCCAATTTCCTATACTCTTCAGAGTTCAACAACGGTCTATTCACCATATTAAGATACTTTATTCTGTCCATTATAACCCAATTCCCACCTTTATCAGCAGGTTTGAAAATATACTCATTTTTGAGTGATTTCAAAGCTTTTAAAGCTTGCCATTCATTTTTGTTTAAGTTGAAACATTTTTTCTTTCTACAAAATTCATTAAACAATACTTCAACTTCTCTCAAAAGAATTTTTTGAAATGTGGAAATGGCAGGTACAGAAATATAAGGCATAAAAGTACTAGCCCTTTTAAGTTCAGGTAGTATTAGCCTACCATAGCCAGTCAAAAAATTAACATTTTCAACATTCTCAACATTAGATAAATCATTATTAACATCAATTATATTGGGTTCAAGCTCATAGTTATAAATAGACAAATTACACAAATCTTCATCTATTTCTGAATCACTAGATTCTTCATTAATAGTTGAAATACACATATTAGATTTTTCCTTTTTGAAAAAATAAACTCTAAGTAACAATTTTCTAATGAAACATTTAACCTCAAAATAAATATCAGCTAATGATGGGAAAAATGTCGGAACAAACTTACTTCCTTTATGTAAAACACTTAGCATTTCAGAATTTAATACTAAATTAGACAGATTTACACAATATAAAGGAAGTTCATTAGAAGCTACTGTCGACGAACCTTCACTTAAATTTGTTTCTTCCCTTCCTTCCATTCCTCCCGTTTCTTCCCTTGTTGTAGTCGTCATTTTGAAAGTTCATATTTTCACTGTTACAGCTACCAGACCCTGTAGTAACCTCACGATTAGAGGTTCTGTTAACCGCTGTTGTTACTTCAGCAAAAAAAACATTTTTGGCTGTACTGCCCTCCACTGAAGAAGCCGATGATGCTGACAGTCCTCTCCGCTTAGAGCTACTACTCCAAGCTCTGCCCCTTGACCTATTACGGGTCTTACGTATGGGTTCACGTTGCCAGTTAAACAGAACACCAGTTTCGTAATCTTTAAGATCACAAATTAATTTGTTTCTTTTGCGCTGCACAATGTCCATTTCTAGTTTATTTATTTTTTCATTTATAGCTGACATTTGGATATCGTAATTCAGTTCTGTTGCTAAGCTATCTTGTAAGACCATAATCTCACTTTTAATTTTTTCATGGTTACGTTGGTTGCGCTTAACCAAAATCTTGAGCCAACCACTGGTATAGGACAGCGACACCTGTTTCCATTCATTAAACAGGCCTGTTTCATCCTCAGAAAAGGGGGTTGCTGGTAGTTTTTCTATCCGCAAACCCCATGGTGTAATGTCAAGGCTGATGTATTTCTCAAGTAAACGAGTATCAAAATATAATGCTATTTCTTTAGACATCAATTTAGAAAGTTCATTAAAACGCTCATCAGCAGCATCATTACCTCCAATGTTCCATGGATCAAGATGGGAATACCTCTTATCACGTTCATTTAGAAAATTTGAAAACAAGAATGAATTAGCCGGACCGCTCTGTTCAGAGCTCGAGCTACGTAGCGACATGATGATGAATAAGTAAATGTCCAAATGAAAAGGCAGGTAGGAATTCAACTGAATAAACAAATTCCAATAGCAACAACATACAAAACCAAGCAGTTCTGTCCAAAAACACACCAGCAGTCAGATTCCACCAACGCTCTTTATTCAACGATCTGGTACCTCGGCCATTCGCCTTCAAAGGATCACATTACAAGTTTCAAAATAAACTCATTTTATATTATGTAACTAATTGGTTAATTAATCAATTAATACAATTGAGTTTCAAGATTTAAAGTGACCTTTATATATCAAAATAAATAGTAACATTTACTTATTTTAGTTTATATAAACTGTTTTCAACCATCTTATACACTTTCAATAAAACTATCAAGCACATATAAAAATTCATTTGTTTAAATATATAAAAATATTATTCAAAATATAGATACATGCATAACACAATTATTATTCCTTATATAGCATACTATCGATCAAATCATATCCATATTAATAAATATAAATTACTTTCAGATAGTATGTGTATATATCATTCCCTAATTACTAAAGAAAGAATAAATATGTGCAAGAAAATGCTCTTATGAATTATTTATACAAGAAAATGCTCTTATAAATTATTATTAAAGGCCCAGCTCCTGATTGAGACCAAATGGTTTCAAAGTTTTATATTTCAGTATCATCCTTCTTTCCAATTCCAAAAGTTTACCTACTACATCATCTCCCTTACAGATAAAAGGTTTTCCCAATATGCAAAATCTCAAACTATCACTGCAACCATCATGAATATCCATGAAATGCTTAGCAACAGGACTTAATACGTTTAGGTTTCTTATATCCTTTAGATGTTCTAAGATTCTAGTTTTATTCTTTAATCTGTTTAATCTTAGCCTCACCTCAGGATACATACCCAAGGAGTGGCGTACGGCAACTGTGGTCCCACTTCACAAAGGCGGTGCCTCCTGAAACTAGACTGTCCCCTAAGAATTAAACATAGTTTTATTCTTTAAATCTGTTTAAAGGCT
>NC_056729.1:1864431378-1864470357 GCF_019279795.1 Protopterus annectens
GTCATTCGTAGACATGCATGGTTAAAAGAACAACCTCTACCAGATCATGTTAAGGCAAAACTTCTTGATGCACCCTTGGAAAAGAACAAGCTTTTTGGTGCTAATGCTAAAGATGTGTTAAAGTCCATTGAGGAAAAGCCAAGTCAGTTCAGACAGTCAAAGATTTCCTCCAGGTTCAGCCTCCCAGATTCAGCAGAAATTGGCCTTCTAAAAACTGGTCCTTTCCTAATCCTGAAAGATTTCAAAGGGGTAAAAACAGGCGTGGCCGAGGAAGAGGGCAATACTGAGGTTCCTACAGGGGACGACAATGGCGACAAAACCAAAGAAGTGACGAGGGGTTTCTCCTGCCCCACAGGGACAATCTCAATGACTTTCCTCTACTTCACTGACCAAGGAGCAAACAGAAGCTCCTTTGGGGAAAATTATCTCTGTTTTCAGACAATTGGTACAGATTGACAAAGGTCAAATGGATTTTGGACATTATAGACCAAGGTTACAGGTTCCACTTTCATACCTTACCAAGAAAACAAGGCATGCCAAACCTACCACAAAACCAGAGGGCAGAGGCTATCAAGCAAATTTCTCTGCTTGCTCAGATCAAAGCAATAGAAAAAGTTCCACAACAAGAACAAGGCCAGGGCTTTTACTCAAGACTGTTCCTTGTTCCAAGAAAAGAAACTCAATGGAGACCAATACTGGATTTGTCCGCATTAAACACTTTTCTCATAGTACCAAAGTTCAAAATGCTGACTCTACAGCAACTCCTTCCCATGCTGGGCAAGGGGTCTTGGCTGATTACTCTGGACCTCAAGGAGGCATACCTGCATGTCCCTATCAGACACAGCTGCAGAAGATACCTCTGATTTCTTGCAGGGCCAGAGCATTATCAATTCTCAGCATTGCCATTTGGCTTATCTACTGCCCAGAGTATTCACAAAATGCCTGGCTTCAGTAATTGCTCATTGCAGGCTCCAGGGGATCCAAATTTACCGTGTTAATTCATGATTCCACCCTGCACTGGACGACTGCCTCATACAAGCGGACGACAAACTGATTTTGACAAAAAACTTGAATTATGTCATACAATTGCTACAGGCTCTGGGATACACAGTCAACTTCCAAAAGTCAAGACTTCAGCCATCCCAGCAAATAACCTTCTTAGGAGCCAAACTAGACACAGCCTCTCAAATGGCTTACCTAACAGAAGACAAGCAAAAGAAGTTAACTCATTATTTCAAAGGTTTGGCAAAGCTCACCCAGATGACTGCAAGGAGATTCCTACAGGCCCTGGATTACATGGCATCCTGCATTCTCCTGGTTCCATTAGCAAGACTACACATGAGAAAGCTACAATGGTACTCAGCACAGCAACAACCTAGAGACAACCATACCGCTCATTCCATGCCTACAAAAGGAATTTCTATGGTGGGCCTCGGTAAGCCAGGCAAACACAGGTATGTCATTCAAAAAACCTCAGACAACACAGACCATGACCACAGACGCCTCAGACCTTGGATGGGGGGCGAACATGGAGGGCAGATGTATTCAAGGACAATGGTCTCCAAAGGAAACACATCTGCATATCAACCAAAAAGAAATGCTGGCAGTAATGCATGCCATCGAGGCCTTTCGACAACAACTTCAGCAAGGCCACCTGCTAATACGGACAGACAACACCACTGTGATGTGGTACATAAACAAGCAGGGGGCACCCATTCTTACCCCCTTTGCAGACTGACAATGAATCTTTGGGAAAAATCACTGAGCCTAAACATACAGTTGCAATCCCAGTTTGTTCCAGGCAAAGACAATGTGCTGGCGGACAGCCTAAGCAGGAATTTCCTAGACCACCACGAGTGGAGGTTACATCCAGAAATCTTCATACGACTCACCTCGACATGGGGCAGGCCAGAATTAGACCTATTTGCCTCCCACCTCAATCATCATCTACAAAAGTTCTGTTCAAGGACATATCATCCACAAGCATGGAAAACAGATGCTCTCTCATTCAACTGGAACTTCCTAAAAATCTATGCATTCCCACCTCTGCCACTGATGACCACAGTATTACTAAAGATCAAAGCAGAGAAGCCCAAGGGGATCTTAATAGCTCCAGACTGGCCAAGACAGCACTGGTACCCACTACTACGGAGCATATGTCACAACAAAAAGTGGGCCCTTCCCCAATGGCCCCAACTTTTGAGTCAACACAACTTCAAGACAGTACATCCCAACATTCAGACGCTGCAGCTGACAGCTTGGGAGATCCCATGAATAACCTCAATCTATCTCTGTCCAAGGAAGTTCAGAGGATACTAACAGAAGCCCGAAGACCATCCACCAGAAAGGTTTACTCAGCAAAATGGAAGAGATTCAGCATTTGGAATTCCAGCAAGGGTCATGATGCATCATTATTGAACATCCCTCTCATTCTGGAATATTTGGCAGATATGCTACAGAATGGACTCTCATATTCTTCCATAAAAATACATGCTTCAGCTATTTCAGCTAGATATAACACTGATCCACCTGTGTTTTCACATCCTTTGTTAAGGCAATTCCTTAGGGAATCAAGAATATAAAGCCACCAAGAAAGGCTCCAGTACCAGCTTGGGACCTCAACTTTGTCCTAGAAAAACTGACTCTACCTCCCTTTGAGCCAGCAGCTTCTGTGGACTTACAATTTCTCTCATGGAAGACAGCTTTCCTGTTGGCAATTACCTCAGCAAGAAGGGTTTCGGAACTACAGGCCCTAATGGCAATACCACCGTTCATAATCTTTCACAGAGACAGGGTCTCCTTATGAACCAACCCTACCTTTATGCCAAAAGTGGTATCTAGGGTTTCTTTAAATCAAGCCATTCACCTGCTTACTTTCTTTCCCAATCCTGAGAACAAAGGGGAAAGACTGTTGCATACCTTGGACATTCACAGACAACTTCGCTACTACCTGGACAGAACCAAGACCAGTAGGAAGTCTGATCAGCTTTTTGTAGCTTACGCCCTAGAGTACAAGGAAAAGCAATTTCCAAACAGACTATTTCAAAATGGATTGACATTGCATCAGATTCTGTTATTCCTTCCATGGAAAGAGTGTACCAGCCAATGTCAGACCACACTCCACCAGAGCTACAGCCACCTCAACAGCATTCTTAAGAGGGGTGCCTACAAAAGACATTCTAGAAGCTGCTACATGGAGCTCCGTGCATACATTTTCCAAACACTACAACCTTCCTCTATATTCCAGATCCAGAGCAGGCTTTGCTTCTGTAGTCCTGCAGGGATTGATAGCTACACCATCCTTTTCTTAGAGCATTCCACCTCCCCCAGCTAAGCTATGGTATTCAACCCATATGTTATGACTGCAGTTGCATTCTTGAAGGACATAGTACAGTTTTGTACCTACCATAAATGTAGATGTCCAATAGATATGCAACTGCAGTCGGTTTTCCTCCTCCTTCCCCTCTATGCCTTGGGTCCACTCCTATCCCTGTTACCCTTAGCTGGGGATATCTGTTATGGTGTATCTGTTTATTGCTTGTTTATTTGTCTGGAAATCTGTTTTTCTTCCAACTTGATTACAGCCTTCCTTGGAGGGCACCTGGCATCTGGGGCAAGAAACACTGAAGAAGATGGCGTCGGCTGATGCTTATGTACTCCAGCCGCTCTGACGTCGGAGAGAAATGCGACATCAGCCGACGTCGGACCCAGACTTTGGAATCCGGCCGACCGAGGGCTGCCTGAGGCAGGACAACCCATATGTTATGACTGCAGTTGCATATCTATCGGACATCTACATTTATGGTAGGTACAAAACTGTACTTTTTAACTAGTAGGTGCGTGGCAGTAAACAAGAGACATTTGCTACACTGTCTCAGGATGGCCATTTCAGCTGAGCTGGCTGCAGAGACAGTAGCAAAGTGTAAATCCATAAGTTTTGATGTTGAGTGACACCAGTGAGGCCAGGTTGATTTGCTGGAGTGGTCTCCGTTTACAGCAGACAATTCAAGTCTGCACACAAACATGGAATCTTAGCGCAAACCGCAGGCTTTCATGGAGCTACTGATGATTAAGCACACTAGGAAATTATGGAGCAGGTTGTACAGAGTAAGTTAAAGTTGTAAGTGCCTGAGTCTGTAACATACATGCATAAACGTGGCTGTACAATGAGCAGCCCTTCACAGATATAATTTATAACCGTGCAGAAAAGTTCAAATAAGCCCACTGGCCAACAACAAAACAACATACTGCAAGGATGTTCATCGTGTTACACTTCTGCAGTTATCACACTAGGGTTATCCTGCCGTCAGGCGGTTCCATAGTCGGCCAGTTTACCAAAGTCTTGGTCCGGCATCGGTTGTCGTCGCTTCTATCCTGACGTCAGAGTGCCAGGGGTATAAAGGAGACAACCAACGCCATTTTCTTTAGTCTTTCTTGCCGTGCGGTGCCCGAAGCAGAAGCAGTTCGCTAGTGCCGGTCGGCTGACTCCTGATATATTCAATCGAAATTCAGACCGAAGTCTTCTAAAGCTAAGTACCCCGTTGGGGAATCTTTTCTTGTCTCAGACCGATGTCAGAAAAAGTTAATTGTATTTCTTGTGGGAAACAAAGACCTCATAAGGATTTTCATTCATTTTGTATGCCTTGCCTAGGCCCAGATCACGATGTCAGAGGTTGTCGGTTTTGTGCTAGGTTTAACAAACGAACAATAAAACGTCGGTCAGAATTCGCCCAACATTTTTTCGGTAGAAAATTTAATTACAACATGCCGTCGGATATTCCGACGACCGGAGTTCATAAAAAATGCAAAGATAGGGCAGACAACCGAAGTCTAAACCGGACACCGAGGCCTCGGTTAGGCTGGTCGCCGGTTCTCTGGTCTTCAGTGAGGCGCCTACGCAGCCCCTGATGACTGCTGATATGGAGCCCCTGTCGGCCTCCCAGACAGAGATTGCTGGGCCTCAGGAGCCTTTACCTTCAGGCCCTGCTGAAGACAATCCTGAGGAGGAATCCAACATTGTAGACAGACCCACAGTCGCTGAAGGTGTATTCAGACTGACTACTCTTACCATTAAATCCTATTCCAAGTTAAAAACTCCCTTTATGGTCAAAAAACCTACACACCAGTCCCCAGTACAGGGGCCTATGCCTAAGAAGCAGATGCTTAAAATGGCTGAAGACTTAATTACTCTTATCAGGGGTTCCCATCCCCCACCAGACAAAAGGCCTAGGCAGGAGGAGGAGGCTGCTTCCTCTGATCAGGCCTCCATTTCCTCAGCTTCCTCTGAGGATCAGGATTACCCCTTCCCTCCTTACGAAGACTCTGATGCTGTAGAGTTCATACCCTCAGCATCTCCTCCTGAGGACTACTTCTTCGGGGAAACATTGCACACCATGACGGAGCATTTTCATTGGGAGGGCCAAGATTTCAAAGACTCAAACAAAAGACTCCGAGAGTTCCTCCTGCTACCTCAGCACAGACCCCTTGCTATTCCACCTGTTTTGGACATTCTAGATGATGTTTATTCGGAATCTAGCCTCAACCCAGATTCCTTACCCCCTGCACCAGCCAAACCAGACAGATACTATAGAGTCCCTGACTCGCATAAATTTTTATATAAAAGCCCTGTTGCTGACCCAGAAACCATTTCCCAGGGTCCCAAGGGGGTTAAGGCCTCTATAGCTAATAATCCTATTCCTTCTGAAAAAGATTCAAGAGCACTAGCAGATGGGGTAAAAAGGTGCACACTTCTGCCACTTTAGCTATGAGGACTGTGAACTGTCAATTTCACATGCTGAAATACCAGCAATACTTGATGTCTCAGTTAAAACAGAAAATGCACATCCATTCAGAACAACCTGATTTTAAAGAATTGCAAGATTTAGTGCATGCAGCAGAACAAGTGGGTAGTGGGTAAACATACTCTGCAATGTGGATTTGATTCATTGGAAGCTTCTTGTAGAGCAGCAGTTACAGGGTCTGTCATACGTAGACATGCTTGGTTAAAAGAGCAAACCTTACCTGATCTTGTTAAAGCAAAGCTATTGGACGCACCTTTACAGAAGGATGTTTTATTTGGTGCTAAAGCAGAGGAAGTCTTAAAGAAAGTGGAGGAGAAGGCAAAATCTATGCAGGCAGTTAAAGATTTTTTACAAGTACAACCACCTCGCTTCAGCAGAAACTGGCCAACTAAGAACTGGTCCTTTCCTGCTTCAGAAGGACCACAGAGGGGCAAATACAGGTGCCCAAGGGGCAGGGGTCAGCCACAAGTCTCTTACAGGACCCTACAATGTCTGCTATAACCCACAAAGGAGGATCAGATTGATCTCAAACTTTTAGAAGACAATCTTTATGACTTTCCACTCAGCCTGCCAAGCTCAATCTCCCTGGCAGCCCCTTTGGGGGGGGGGGGGGAACTTGCACTCTTTTCAAACAATTGGCACATCATAACAAGAGACAAATGGGTTCTAAAAATTGAATCTCAAGGTTACAAATTCCACTTTCATACATTACCAAGGAAAAGAGGGATGCCCAATTTGTGACTGAATCAAAGGGCAAAGGCTCAAAGACAAATTGCAACTCTCTTGGCCATGAGAACCATTCAGAAGGTACCCACACAAGAGCAAGGACAAGGATTCTACTCAAGACTTTTTCTGGTTCCAAGAAAGGACAAAGCTTGGAGACCCATTCTAGATCTATCAATTCTAAATGCATTCCTGGAGGTACCCAAATTCAAGACGCTCACACTTCAGCAGCTTCTTCCCATGCTGGGCAAGAAGTCTTGGCTGGTAATACTGGACCTCAAAGAGGCATACCTGCATGTCCCAATCAGACAAAATTGCAGAAGATACCTCAGATTTTTAGCAGGAACAGCGCATTATCAATTCTCTGCACTGCCCTTTGGCTTATCTACTGCACCCAGAGTATTCACAAAATGCCTGGCACCAGTAATTGCATACTGCAGACAAAGAGGAATTCAAATATACCCATACCTGGACGATTGTCTCATACAGGCAGAAGACAAGGACATTCGTTTAAAGCATCTGGCATTTGTAAGAAAATTACTAAGTTGCCTAGGGTACACAGTCAACGAAAAGAAATAAAAACTAGTACCCTCACAAGAGATAATATTCCTGGTTGCCAGCTTAAATACAACGGCCCAGATGGCTTATCTCACGCCAGACAAGCAAAGAAAACTGACTGTATATTTCAAAATGATGGCAACTTTAGCCCAAGTCCCTGCAAGGAAAATCCTGCAGGCCTTAGGGTTCATGGCATCCTGCATACTACTGATTCCATATGCCAAACTGCATATGAGAAAACTACAATGGTACCTGAAAAGTGTATGGACTCAACACAGCCACAGTTTGGAAACTATAATCACTCTCATTCCCTGCCTTCAAAAGGGATTCCTATGGTAGGCTCAGGCATGTCACCTCAACAAGGGTCAGCCCTTCACCATGCCCACAGCAAGTCAGACAATAACAACAGACTCCTCAGATTACGCCTGGGGAGCACACATGGCAGGACAGTGTATACATGGCAAATGGAATGCAGCTCAAAGGCACCGTCACATCAATCAAAAAGAGATGCTAGCAGTACAAAATGCCCTGACAGCATTCAAGGATCTGTTGCATCCTGGACAACTTCTGATTCAGAAGGACAACGCCACAGTAATGTGGTACATAAACAAGCAAGGGGGCACTCACTCCTACCCCCTCTGCAGGCAAGCAATGAACTTGTGGAACACTGCACTGAACTACAAAGTTCAACTACACGCACGCTTCCTGCCAGGAAGGAAAAATACGTTGGCAGACAAGCTAAGCAGAAGAATCATGGAACCTCACGAATGGAAACTAGACCCAAAAGTATTCATGATGATTACTCAAAAATGGGGGTGCCCGGATATATACCTTTTTGCATCCCCCCAGAACTACCAGCTGCAGAAATTCTGCACAAGGACCTATCACTCACAAGCTTGGAAAGTGGACGCCCTATCATTCAGTTGGAAAACATTAACAGTATATGCCTTCTTTCCACTGCCTCTTCTGGCAAAGGTACTTCTGAAGGCTAAGCGAGACAGGCCAAAAATGATCCTCATTGCACCAGACTGGCCACGACAGCACTGGTATCCCATATTAAGGAACATGGCACAGGGCCCTTCATGGATTCTACCTCAATTACCTCACCTACTGGTTCAACACCATAACCAGATGCTTCACAGTCAGCTCAAGACTCTAAACCTGGCTGCATGGCGGATAACTTGAGTAATCGGGCAGCTTTTCTCTCTAAGGATGTTTCAGGATAGGGTAGGTAGTCTGTGACTACCAGCTTTTCCCTTCACCACCTCCAGATTCCATTCCCCATCCCAAAGACTGTCTCACTGTCTTCCCGTCTGGCAAAGCATTACCTCAGACAAGTGGGTTTTGTCTTGTATAGAAAAGGGCTACTTCATGACTTGGGTCATTCCTGCCTCCTTAAGAGGCATCCCACAGCCACCGAAGGACCAACCGCCCCTTTTCCAGACAGTCTTAGACAGCCTCCTCTCATAAGGGACTATACAACCTGTCCTTCTGTCAGAAAAGGGAAAGGGCTTTTACTCCAAACTTTTCCTAGTTCCAAGGAAAGGAGAGCCATGGAGACCCATCCTGGATCTCTCCCACCTCAACCTTTTTCTACAAGTACCCACTTTTCTCATGCTTACTCTTCAGACTCTCTTCCCCTTGCTAATGCCTCAGGCATTTCTGACCACTTTGGACATCAAAGATGCATATATCTGCATATCCCCATAAGGCTCAACTACAGGAAGTATTTACACTTCTCCGTGGGTTCTTCGCATTTCAGTTCTCTGCCTTGCCCTTTGCACTATTCACTGCTCCAAGGGTATTCACCAAGTCTCTGGCTCCGGTCATAGCCTATTGCAGGCTCCAAGGGATTCAAATTTTTCCATACCTGAATGATCTCGTGATCCAGCCAGGTTGCTCCACTTCCCTACACATCCACCTCCAAAAAGTGATTTCTGTTCTGCAGTCCCTGGGGTTCAACATCAGTTTCCCCAAATCCAAACAAAACCCCTCCCAGGACAAAATTTTCCTGGGGTGCAGAATCGGACCGATGGTATGAGGGCATTCCTTCCACCCCAAAAAGTGGAAAGCCTGAAACAATACATGCTGTCTGTTCTCCACGCCACTGTTATGACAACAAGACAGTGTCTAAGACTACTAGGACATATGGCCTCCGCTATACCCATGTTGCCACTGGCAAGACTCCACATGAGAGAACTTCACTGGTAGCGGAGGTCCACATGGACCCAACACTCCCATCCCTTGGACCATACCATTCCCTTCCTACCGTAACTAAGGAAGGAGATCCTTTGGTGGATGCATCAAGTGTCTCTCAAGCCAGGACTTCCCTTACAAACCCTCATTTCAGTCCAGGAAATGTATACAGATGCCTAAGACCTGGGTTGGGGAGCTGCTATGGGCTACCTGAAGGTGCAAAGCACCTGGACAGGCACCTTCAAGAGGGGAGCACATCAATATTAGAGAGATAACACCCATCATCTTTGCTCTGAGGGCCTTCCAACACATTCTAAAGCCAGGCCCCCTAAAGCTGTCCACAAATAACACTACAGTTCTCTGGTATGTGAACAAACAGAGGGGAACAAAATCTTACTTGCTATGTAGACTTGCACTCCAGACCTGGGAATTGGCAGCCCAGCTTGGAGTTACCCTGCAAGTGGTCTACATTCCCTCAGCTCAGAACACTCAGGCAGAATCCTTGAAAAGGTCCATGTCACAATCCCATAAATGGATGCTTCACAGGGATGTGTTCCTGGACATAGTCCACAAGTGGGGTACACCACAAATCTGTTTGCCTCCCCTATGAACAGACAATTTCCATTTCTGTATCAGGGCACCCAGCCCCCAAACAATGGCAATGGATGCTTTTTTTGTATCTCATGGAAGGGGATGTTTCTCTATGCATCCCCCCTTCCCACTCTTACAAAATGTGCTGCTGAAAATTCAGTAGGACAAGCCAAAAATCTTGTTGGTGACTTCCTTTTGGCTAAGACAGTATGGGTTACCCCTCCTTCTGCATTTAGCCAGTGGCAATCACCACATTACCTCAGAGTGGACCTTCTCTCACTGGACAAGGGATCCCTGGTCCATCCCCACTTGGAATCTCTGAACCTAACCATTCTGGGTGATAGTTTTGATCCCTTTCAGACACCTTTACATTGAGGATGTGCTTAATATCCTGCAGAAGACCAGAAAACCCAACACTAGGAGATATTATTTGTCCAAATGGAAAAGATTCTCCAATTAGTGTCTTGAAAGACAGCTAGACACATTTCAAGGAGAGGTCTCTTTAGTGCTGTCCTGTGTGAATTGTTGCAAGCAGGGCTGACATATTCTTCTGTTTAAGCCCACCTGGCTGCTATTTCTGCTATCCTGTCTTGACCCTCCTCTTTCTTCCCAACTTCCAGTGAGGTTATTCCTAAAGGGAGTACTGCATCTCAGGCCCACCAGGAGGCCAGATCCACCACCTTGGAACCTGAACTACATTTTAGAGAAGCTCACTGTTGCTCCTTTTGAGCCAGCAGCTACAGCCTCTCTAAAAGTACTTCACTTGGAAAAGTGTTCTTTTGGTGGCCCTGACATCAGCCAGGAGACTGTCAGAGTTCCAGGCCATCATGGCCAATTCACCTTTTCTAATCTTCCACAAGGATAGAGTGACCCTAAGGACCAACCCATCTTTCATGCCTAAGGTGGTAAATGAGCTGTCCCTGAACCAATGTGTCCACCTCCCCACCTTTTTTCCACATCCCCAGAATGACAGTGAGAGTCCTGCATTCCATTGATGTTCACAGACAGCTAAGGTTCTACCTTGACAAGACCAAGTTCCTTAGGAGATGAGAGTAACTGTTTGTCTCCTTTCACCCCAGAGCTCTGGGGAAAGTGGTGACAAAACAAGACTATTTCTGTCTGGATTTCCAGGGCCATCTCCTTTTGTTACTCCTACCATGGCAAACATTTAAATTTAAAAATTAAAGCCCAATCTACTCAAGCCATGGCCTCATCTGGACCCTTCTTCAAAGGGCTGGTTACAGCTTCCATTGTAGAGGTAGCTACCTGGACATCCGTCCATACCTTTACAAAACACAAACTGGACCATATTTCCAGGTCTATAGCAGGTTTTGCTAGGGCAATCCTGCATGAATTCTTGGGAAACGGTTCCAAACTACCCTCCTCTTCTTCCCTTTGAGCTTTGACACTCACCCAAAGGTTATGAATACTAGAACATGAGAATAGAAGGGCATAGAATAGTTGTGTAAAATCTTACCATAACCATAGATATCCTTCTCTTCCATGTTGCAGTATTCTAGCCCACCCCCCTTTCCCCTTCATATAATTATAAAAATGCTTTGTTGGATGAGACAAGACTTGCATAGTTATCCTGGGACTGGGGTCCGACTGGGGTGTTCAATTCTGAGGAAAGGTACGTGCAAACATCACTTTAATGGCACACACACCCTACAGCCAACGTTAGAGATCCCATGTACCTTGCTGTGACTAATGTTTTTATATACTGACTGGACATTCTGGTAGCTAAGCAGAAAATAACCCAAAGGTTTTGAATACTGCAACATGGAAGAGATGGACATCTATGGTTATGGTAAGATTTTACACAACTATTCTTTACTTTCATAAAGAAAGTTATGGCTTGGTACAATAAAAGAAAAATGTTATTTTTACACCAGAACTTTGATACTCTCCCTTTAACATCCCTCCTGGCAACAACATATCTCCACTGTAGGATATCCTACAGTGGATATCCATAACAGTTCCAGAAGTAAAAATAATGCCAAGTAATGTCAGTATTGGTTGGATACAGCCTCTAACTCCAATACATCTAGCATGACCTTATATGGTTTCACAGATCTAATTAATAGCCCTTTACATTATAGTTAGACATCAAGACCCTTATTAGACTGCATCCTAATAAGACACCATAGAAGATTCACCACTCTATCAGTGACCATCTCTATATTTGTACAACCAGACAGGAACAGAAACACCACCAAAATAATAGAGGAAATAGAGACATTTTGGAAGAAAGTTTATAAAGCCCTGTGGGGCATAAAAGAGATGAATGTAAAGATATATTAAAAAGAAACAATAGGGAGTCCAACTACACAGGATATGAAATGGAATGAAGTAGCGACCAGATTATAGGGGTTCAAGTACACAGGATATGTAATGATGATGTGAGTAGCGACCAGATTATAAAGCCCTGTGGGACATAAAAGAGATGAATGTAAAGATATTTTAAAAAGAAACAATAGGGGGTTCAAGTACACAGGATATGAAATGGAATGAAGTAGCGACCAGATTATAAAGCCCTGTGGGACATAAAAGAGATGAATGTAAAGATATTTTAAAAAGAAACAATAGGGGGTTCAAGTACACAGGATATGAAATGGAATGAAGTAGCGACCAGATTATAAAGCCCTGTGGGACATAAAAGAGATGAATGTAAAGATATTTTAAAAAGAAACAATAGGGGGTTCAAGTACACAGGATATGAAATGGAATAAAGTAGCGACCAAATTATAAAGCCCTGTGGGACATAAAAGAGATGAATGTGAAGATTTTTTAAAAAGAAACAATAGGGAGTTGAAGTACACAGGATATGAAATGGAATGAAGTAGCGACCAGATTATAAAGCCCTGTGGGACATAAAAGAGATGAATGTAAAGATATTTTAAAAAGAAACAATAGGGGGTTCAAGTACACAGGATATGAAATGGAATGAAGTATAGCGACCAGATTATAAAGCCCTGTGGGACATAAAAGAGATGAATGTAAAGATATTTTAAAATGAAACAACAGGGGGTTCAAGTACACAGGATATGAAATGGAATGAAGTAGCGACCAGATTATAAAGCCCTGTGGGACATAAAAGAGATGAATGTAAAGATATTTTAAAAAGAAACAATAGGGGGTTCAAGTACACAGGATATGAAATGGAATGAAGTAGCGACCAGATTATAAAGCCCTGTGGGACATAAAAGAGATGAATGTGAAGATTTTTTAAAAAGAAACAATAGGGAGTGGAAGTACACAGGATATGAAATGGAATGAAGTAGCGACCAGATTATAAAGCCCTGTGGGACATAAAAGAGATGAATGTAAAGATATTTTAAAAAGAAACAATAGGGAGTTCAAGTACACAGGATATGAAATGGAATGAAGTAGCGACCAGAGAAATTGAAACAAAAGTAAGGATGCATTACCTAATTTCTGGCTAAAAGTATTAACGTCTTTACAAAAAAATTTAGCCCGGAGTAAAAATTACTTATATTAGTTCTGTGCAGAAATGGGTGTATTGGTGGTGATTGACAGGGAGAATGCACGCCTGATGACTGGCAGACATGCAAATTTGCATATCACGTCAGGTTTTTACTAAGGATATCAAATGCAGAGTTAACTGGGAAGTATGACTTTTTCTCAGTTTTTCAGGGGGCAAGTCTCCCTGCACCCCCCTTGTGGGGGGCACTGTGCCCCACCCCCCACTTCTTTACAGATATGGATGGCTTAAGCACAGGTGACCACTTAAGCACTGAACAAGCAGTGCTGCTACCATCTTGTTCAAACGTATTGAGCTGGTAAAATGTAGCAGTCTGTACTGTACTGAGAAACGGTGTTGGACAGCTTGGACTTTGCAATGGGCTGACACTTCTGAGTTTGTTTTCAAAATTGCTTTGAGGGTTTCCTTTTCTTCTGCTTGCCCTGGATGATTGATTTTTTTTTTAATTGGAAATGTTTTAACCTACAGAGGCACATATCCTTAATGAGTAAACTTTTTACAATAGTGTGAAATGTGTGTCAAACAAAAAACATAAATAAACAAAAAGCCATATTCAGCAGATTCAAAATGCCGCCAGGAATTGTCTGCCTGGAGGAGTGGTTAGGCCGGGATTTGCTACTGTGCATCTTGCGAGGTCCTTCTCTAATATTATTATATATTAGAAACCCAAAGCATTTGAAGATATTAAACCAGACATCTCCCATAACCATCTAAATGGCATGTTTACAGAGTAACACGCAACCTGTCCAAGTTTAACGCAGACATATTTATTACTACCCTGTCGTGTATTAACTTAAATATCCCAAAAATCCTCTCCTTAGATGATGCTGTAAATGAATTCAATGCAACTTTCCTAAATAGCCTTGCACCTTCTAGAAATAAGAGACTAAAGCAAATAATTCAATCTGGCTATCCAGAAACAGTAGAATGCTAATGCAGGATTAACAAAATCATGGAAATTATGGGAGAAATAAAACATCACAATATCACGAAAGCTTCAGAATGCTCAACATCTTCATAAAATGCAAATAAATGAAAACAAAAAAACTATATTAAAACAACATTCAGAACAATAGTTAACACAACCCTAAAAAAGTTTGTTCAGCCATTAAAGAAATCTTACATCCTGGCCAAAAATTCAACTCTAATCCCTCACTACTCAAAACTGCAATAGAATTTAACTCTTATTTCATAGATAGTATAATGCCCCTAACCAAGGATTCCCACAGCTAATCTCTCCCCTGCCCAGCAGCCACATGTCACTACGTCCACTTTCACCTTCAGACTTGTGTCCACATCCTATATGAAACAACTCAGACAAACCATGCTCAGCTTCAGCTGATGACCTTCCAAGTGAGTATCTTAAAATAGCAGCCAATAGCATTGCCCTTCCTGTATCAATCCTTATAATTATAAATAGGTCAGTCCAGGAATCCCATGTTCACTCTCAGGAAAAAATCCTACATTATCTTTCTACACAAAGTATAGGAAATTCAAACTAACTTTAGACCTATAGCAATCTGGTAATATACCAATGTAGCACCTTGCAGGATATGCAGTAGCAAATCCCGCCCCAAACACGCCTCCAGCATGAATATTCACATGCCTCCAGCCGTGCTGAGGCAGCATCAGTATGACTATTCATTCAGTCATTCAAGCACCAATTTAGCAAAGTAATATAATATAATAAATAGCCACATTCATTGTCTGAATAAACTGAGTCTGTGCTAATGTAATTTGCTCAATCTAATTTATTTGTGGCTCAATCTAATTTATTTGTGGCTATTTATTATATTACATTGCTACATTGGTGCTCGAATGACTGCATTGTTATGATTTCCCTTATGTATTTCATTAAAGTTAAAAAATAAAATTGTAATCATCAGTGTACACCTTATCAGCACAATGAATGTCATAAGGTTTAAATAGACGGTTTAAACAACTTACGAAATTAAGAACAACACATTGCATTAGCCGTTAGAAGTTTAAGAACACTTTGAAGTTATTTATGTTGTAATAGTAGTATCTGCTTATGTTTGGGTGCAGATTTATATATTTTGCAGAGTAGTCAGGCATTTATTGTATTGACTTTAGGTATATGTTACTGTGCTAAAATGTGCACCAGTAAGAACACACTTTGTTCAAATGAAGTATTTTGGGTGGAATGGGTAGTTGATATAGAAGAACCTCCAGCTGAGAAAGATGCATCCTTTGCCCAGCATATGTTTGCCCAATCACTTACTTACGTGCCACTCCTGCATTTCCTTTCTTATTAGTGTTTTTGCCTCCATGCATGTCCAAGTTGCTTGATTTAGCACGTTCTTTGATAGACCACCCTATGGGCAATCCGTAATCTCAAGTCTTTGGTAGACAGTCCAGTGTTATGAATCTTGGATGTATTTCTTGTGGTGTACAATTCTTGTAATTGGGCTATGTTGGTATATTATATTTTGATCACATTTTCCTCATGAGGGATCACTTCACAGGCTGTAGACAAATCCAAGTTATTTTATTAATTTCAGAGTCACACATGTGAAGTTTAAAGTGGTGGATTGATGATCGCCATGGGGTGGCTAAAAACATTGCCCATTACATTGTATTACAGGTAATACATTGCAACTTTGATAGTACTCTAGTCAACATTTAAATTGTGTACTATTATACCTAGATAGTTGGTGATGGGGGACAAAATAGGGACAGATTTTAAATATTGCTCTTACAAACTTTGAAAGTTGATAAAATATGTTTTGCATTAGCATGAATTTCCTGAAGGCTGTGGAGTATTAAACTCAAATATCTGTCATTATTTAATGACTTAAATCCTCAGCTATTTGCCAGAAAGGTACAGAGTTTAGGAGGAAGACACCAAAAATCTTCTTCTTCTTTCGGCTGCTCCCGTCAGGGGTTGCCACAGCAGATCAAATGTTTCCATTTCTTCCTGTCCTCTGCATCTTGCTCTGTCACACCAACCACCTGCATGTCCTCTCTCACCACATCCATAAACCTTATCTTAGGCCTTCCTCTTTTCCTGTTACCTGGCAGCTTCATCTTTAGCATCTTTTTCCCAATATACTCTGCATCCCTTCTCAGCAATTGTCCAAACCAACATAATCTTGCCTCTCTGGCTTTGTCTCCAAACCTTCCAACGTGGGCTGACCCTCTAATATACTTATTCCTAATCCTGTCCATCCTCGTCACACCCAGTGCAAAATCTTAACATCTTCAACTCTGCCACATCAAGCTCTGACACCTGCCTTTTTGTCAATCCCACTGTCTCCAACCCATATAACATAGCTGGTCTAACTACCCTCTTGTAGACCTTCCCTTTCACTCTTACTGGTACTCGTCTGTCACAAGTCACTCCTGACACTCTTCTCCACCCACTCCATCCTGCCTGTACTCTCTTCTTCACCTCTCTTCCACACTCACCATTACTCTGAACTGTTGATCCCAAGTATTTAAACTCATCCACCTTTGCCACCTCTACTCCCTGCATCCTCACCATTCCTCTAGCCTCCTTCTCATTCACACACATATATTCTGTCTTAGTCCTGCTGACCTTCATTCCTCTTCTCTCTAGAGCATATATCCACCTCTCCAGGGTCTCCTCCACCTGTTCCCTACTCTCACTGCAGATCACAATGTCATCTGCTAACATCATAGTCCACGGGGACTCCTGTCTGATCTCGTCTGTCAACCTGTCCATCACCATTACAAATAAGAAAGGGCTCAGAGCTGAACCTTGATGTAATCCCACCTCCACCTTAAATGCATCCGTCACTCCCACTGCAGACCTCACTGCTGTCACACTACCCTCGTACATATCCTGTACCACTCTTACCTACTTCTCTGACACTCCCGACATCCTCATACAATACCACAACTGCTCTCTAGGCACCCTGTCATATGCTTTCTCTAAATCCACAAAGACACAATGCAACTCCTTCTGACATTCTCTGTACTTCTCCATCAACACTCTCAAAGCAAACATCGCATCTGTAGTGCTCTTTCCTGGCATGAAACCATACTGCTGATCACTAATCATCACCTCCCTTCTTAACCTAGCTTCCACTACTCTTTCCCATAACTTCATGCTGTGACTGATCAATTTAATCCCTCTGTAGTTACTACAGCTCTGCACATCACCCTTATTCTTAAAAATCGGTACCAAAACACTTTTCTCCATTCCTCAGGCATCCTCTCACTTTCCAAGATTTCATTAAACAATCTAGTTAAAAACTCCACTGCCATTTCACCTAAACACCTCCATGCTTCCACAGGTATGTCATCTGGACCAACAGCCTTTCCATTCTTCATCCTCTTCATAGCTATCCTTACCTCCTCCTTGCTACTCCACTGCACTTCATGATTCACTATCCGCCCATCATCCAACCTTTTCTCCCTCTCATTCTCTTCATTCATCAGCCCCTCAAAGTACTCTTTCCATCTGCTCAACACACTCTCCTCGCTTGTGAGTACGTTTCCCTCATTATCCTTTATCTCCCTTACCTGCTTCACATCTTTACTAGCTCGGTCCCTCTGTCTAGCCAATCGGTACAGGTCCTTTTCTCCCTCCTTAGTGTCCAACCTTTTATACAACTCGTCATACGCCTTATCCTTAGACTTCGCCACCTCTCTCTTTGCCATGCACCTCATCTCCTTATACTCATATCTACTTTCTTCATCTCTCTGACAATCCCACTTCTTCTTCGCCAACCTCTTTCTCTGTATACTCTCCTGTACTTCCTCATTCCACCACCAGGTCTCCTTGTCCTCCTTCCTCTTTCCAGATGTCACACCAAGTACCTTTCTAGCAGTCTCTCTTACTAGCTCTGCTGTAGTTACCCAGCTATTCGGTAACTCTTGACTGCCACCCAGTGCCTGTCTTAACTCTTCCCTGAACATCACCTCACAATTACCATTTTTCAATTTCCACCATTTGATCCTTGGTGCTGCCCTCACACTCATCCTCCTCTTCTTGATCACCAATGTCATCCTACAAACCACCATCCTATGCTGCCTAACTACACTTTCCCCTGCCACCACTTTGCAGTCTCCAATCTCCTTCAGACTGGCCCTTCTACATAAGATATAATCCACCTGTATGCATCTTCCTCCACTCTTGTATGTCACCCTATGCTCCTCCGTCTTGTTAAAATACGTATTCAACACAGCCATGTTCATCCTTTTCGCAAAATCCACTACCAACTGACCTTCTGCATTCCTTTGCTTAACACCATACCTACCCATCACTTCCTCATCCCCTCTGTTCCCTTCACCAACATGCCCATTGAAATCTGCTCCAATCACCAGTCTCTCACCCTTGGGTACAGTCATCACCACTTCATCCAACTCACTCCAAAATTTTTCTTTCTCATCCATCGCACACCCAACTTGTGGTGCATATGCACTAACAACATTCATCATTACACCATCAATTTCCAGCTTCATAAACATCACTCTGACACTCTTTTCACCTCCAAAACACACTTAGCATACTGTTCCTTCAGGATAATGCCTACGCCATTTCTCCTCCCAACCACACCATGATAAAACAATTTGAACCCACCTCCGATACACCTAGCCTTGCTCCCCTTCCATCTGGTCTCTTGCACACACAATATACCAACCTTCCTTCGGTCCATCATATCAGCTAGCTCTCTCCCTATACCAGTCATACTGCCAACATTCAAAGTTCCGACTCTCACTATCACAGTCCTAGCCTTTACATGCCTTTGGCCATGCCTTCCGCCTCTTCTCCTCCTTCGGCCAACAGTAGCCCAATTTCCGCCAGCACCCTGTTGGCCAACAGTACTGGTGGCAGTCGTTGTTAACCCGGGCCTTGACCGATCCGATATGTATATGTGTACTTTTGTCTGCATGTATGATTTGGCAAAATTTTACGCCGGATGCCCTTCCTGACACAACCCTCCCCATTTATCCGGGCTTGGGACCGGCACAAAGAAATGCACTGGCTTGTGCATCCCCAGTGGCTGGGTTAGGAAGACACCAAAAATATGAGGCAAAAATCTGGACATTCTGTGAAAATCTGTACAGTTGAGAGGTATGGCTAGTGCATGTGTAACATTTTATTTCCCATGTATTTTAGCATAGGGAATTAAGAATGGTATTGCGTGTGATTATTAGCATTTTATTATGTTAAACCGTTACACTGTTACTAGAATTAGGATGAGCATTTTTCTTTCAGTGACATGGGGAATTGTGAGTAAACATCCATCCTGTACAACGGAGGATTTCTAATCACCGGTAAAGTATCCATGATGTGACATGGACATTAGCATGCCTGTCACTCTTCCTCGATATCGCCTGCCAGTCACTAAGGGCACGCCCCAAAGCTGCGCAGAACTAACTGAGAGGTACTACACTGGTAGATTACCAGCAATCTTAGGTTCATAGAGAATAGTAGGGCAATTGCCGTGAAGGGCCATTTTAAGATTAACCAATAACCCAAGGTCAGAATCAAACCCCCGTGCTTTGTGTCTACATGGTGAAAACATTAACCATTATGCTAAGCCCGCCTTCTCTGAAATACTTGAAAAATGTACTCAAAAACCATTGCTAAACTATCTCCTGCAGGAAGAACTACTATCCCCCACACAACACTGTTTCCATACCTCCCATAGTGCTAACAGTGCACTTACAACCCCTGCAGGTACTGTCAATAAAGCAAGACATAACGACAAACTGGTGCCAAAGCCACAGATAAAAATTAAACACAATTGAGAAATTGTCGACCCCATTTAATTACTACATTGATAAAACAACCCTAAAAACTGAGCACATAGTTAGAATCTGGGAACATATATAGACAAATAAAAACACACAAAGTCCGGTCAACATGCAGCACCCAATAAAGGCAGCCACACCAAAAAGCTGTTCAGAAACGACAATATTCCACAAGAAATACTTCAATAAATAAAACAGAAGGTTTTATTCCAATAGTCAGATTAAGCACTTTCTTTTCCAAAACAGGAAACTTCATCGGAATCTATTGACATCACATCCCTCTTTGTTTAAATAGGTACACCCATTATTTGATTGGATAAAACCAGAAACAGTATAAATTTGATTACATAAAAGTATATATAAATTTGATTACATAAAAGTATATATAAATTTTAATTAAGTAACTTATATAAAAAAAAAATATATATATATATATATATATATATATATATATATATATATATATATATTAATATCATTATTACATTAAAAACTTTGTTGAAAACTGCTAATTTTAATAGCAATTGGTTCTAAGTTTTAATGCAGGTGTTAAAGAAACATGGTCATTCAGACCATGATATATACATGCATCAAGCCTCAACTGCCATATTAATTCCCTAAATTCTAGCTTGATGTTCTTCGTGTCTCACTGTTGCAGTCATTACATTTGGGTAATCTGCTGTCAGGTTGCCCTCAGTTGGCCTGATTAACAAAGTCTTGGGTCCTGCGTCGGTTGCTGTCCCTTCTTCCATGACATCAGGTTGTCAGGGATATAAAACATGGAGCCGACCCCATTTTCATCAGTCTTTCTTGCCGCGCGGTGCCCGAAGCAGAAGCAGTTTGCAAGTGCTGGTCGGCCGACTCCTGAAATTTTCGTTCTCGAGTTTCAGAACCGAAATCTTCAACCTAAAGCTAAGTACCCGTTAGAAACTTTTCTTGCTCCTTACCGATGTCAGTAAAAATTAATAATTGTATTACTTGTGGGAAGCAAATACCTCATAAGGATTTTCATTTGTACTGTATTCCTTGCCTAGGCCCTGATCACAACGTGCCTTGCTGTCGGTTTTGTGCTAAATTTAATCAACGCACTATTAAACGTCGGTATATTTTTGCTTCAAAATATTTTGGCTCAAGATTTAACTATCCAGAAATGTCGTCGGTTAGCAATCCAACTACCGGAATACACAAAAAATGCAAAGAGAAAGACAGAGACAGACCATCAAGCTCCAAAACCGACGACGAAGCTTCTCCTAAGCCAGTCGCCGGTTCGCCGGTACTCAGGCGCTTTCGCAGCCCCTGATACCCGCTACTTTTGATTCACAGGCCTCTACTGAGACCCATTCGGAGTCCGGTATGCCGCGAGATACTTTAAGTATTGAACTCGTGGATGTCTCTACCTTAGATGGGTCTGGAGCCACTGAGTAGGCACCGGCTTCTGAGGGTGTTTTCAGGCCTAAAGATTTGTATATTAAACAGACGCCATCTTCAAAACCTAGGCCAAAATCAACTTCTATGTCTAAAAAACCGACGCTTGGGCCACGTGCACAGACCTCTTTGCCTAAAAACAAATGTTCAAAGTGGTTGAGGATTTAATTTATTTGATCAGGGGTTCCCATCCCCCTCCTGCTAAGAGGCCTAGGCAAGGCACTGACTATGAATCATCAGATCAGGTTTCTATTTCTTCTGATTCCTCTTCTGATTAGGAACTATCTATTCCACCTTATGAGGACTCTGATGCAGAAGATTCCATTCCTTGTGCTTCTCCTCCTGAGGATTTTTCTTTTGGAGAAACTTTGCATGCCTTAAGGGAACACTTTCACTGGGAGAGTCAGGATTTCTCAGAATCTAAAAATAGGCTTAGGGACTTCCTTCTTCTTCCTCAGCATAGGCCTTTGGCTATACCTCCTGTTCTGGACATTGTTGATGATGTTTTCTCAGAATCTAGCATCGCTCCTGATTCCCTGCCCTCCGGTTCCTAGTAAGCCAGACAGATATTACAGCTCCTGATTCCCTGCCCTCCGGTTCCTAGTAAGCCAGACAGATATTACAGCTCCTGATTCCCTGCCCTTCGGTTCCTAGTAAGCCAGACAGATATTACAGCTCCTGATTCCCTGCCCTCCGGCTCCTAGTAAGCCAGACAGATATTACAGCTCCTGATTCCCTGCCCTCCGGTTCCTAGTAAGCCAGACAGATATTACAGCTCCTGATTCCCTGCCCTCCGGTTCCTAGTAAGCCAGACAGATATTACAGCTCCTGATTCCCTGCCCTCCGGTTCCTAGTAAGCCAGACAGATATTACAGCTCCTGATTCCCTGCCCTCCGGTTCCTAGTAAGCCAGACAGATATTACAGCTCCTGATTCCCTGCCCTCCGGTTCCTAGTAAGCCAGACAGATATTACAGCTCCTGATTCCCTGCCCTCCGGTTCCTAGTAAGCCAGACAGATATTACAGCTCCTGATTCCCTGCCCTCCGGTTCCTAGTAAGCCAGACAGATATTACAGCTCCTGATTCCCTGCCCTCCGGTTCCTAGTAAGCCAGACAGATATTACAGCTCCTGATTCCCTGCCCTCCGGTTCCTAGTAAGCCAGACAGATATTACAGCTCCTGATTCCCTGCCCTCCGGTTCCTAGTAAGCCAGACAGATATTACAGCTCCTGATTCCCTGCTCTCCGGTTCCTAGTAAGCCAGACAGATATTACAGCTCCTGATTCCCTGCCCTCCGGTTCCTAGTAAGCCAGTCAGATATTACAGCTCCTGATTCCCTGCCCTCCGGTTCCTAGTAAGCCAGACAGATATTACAGCTCCTGATTCCCTGCCCGGTTCCTAGTAAGCCAGACAGATATTACAGCTCCTGATTCCCTGCCCTCCGGTTCCTAGTAAGCCAGACAGATATTACAGCTCCTGATTCCCTGCCCTCCGGTTCCTAGTAAGCCAGACAGATATTACAGCTCCTGATTCCCTGCCCTCCGGTTCCTAGTAAGCCAGACAGATATTACAGCTCCTGATTCCCTGCCCTCCGGTTCCTAGTAAGCCAGACAGATATTACAGCTCCTGATTCCCTGCCCTCCGGTTCCTAGTAAGCCAGACAGATATTACAGCTCCTGATTCCCTGCCCTCCGGTTCTAGTAAGCCAGACAGATATTACAGCTCCTGATTCCCTGCCCTCCGGTTCCTAGTAAGCCAGACAGATATTACAGCTCCTGATTCCCTGCCCTCCGGTTCCTAGTAAGCCAGACAGATGTTACAGCTCCTGATTCCCTGCCCTCCGGTTCCTAGTAAGCCAGACAGATATTACAGCTCCTGATTCCCTGCCCTCCGGTTCCTAGTAAGCCAGACAGATGTTACAGCTCCTGATTCCCTGCCCTCCGGTTCCTAGTAAGCCAGACAGATATTACAGGGTTCCCGACTCCCACAAATTTCTTTTTAAAAACCCTACTGCTGACCCTGAAACAATTTCTCAGAGTCCCATGGGTGTTAAGGATTCTACAGTTAAAAATCCTACCCCTTCTGATAGAGGCTCCAGGGCGCTGGATAGATGGGGTAAGAAGGTTTACACGTCTGCAACCTTGGCAATCAGGGCTTTAAACTGTCAATTTCATATGCTTAAATATCAGCAGCATATCATGGGCTTACTTAAACATAAAATTATGTTGATTTCTGACTGTGTGGAAAATAAAGATTTGCAGGATTTATTGCATTCAGCTGAACAAGTTGGAAAACATACTTTGCAATGTGGTTTTGATTCCTTGGAGGCCTCTTGCAGGGCCACTGTAACTGGATCTGTGATAAGAAGGCATGCTTGGCTCAAGGAGCAAAATCTGCCTGATCATGTTAAAGCAAAATTGTTGGATACTCCTTTACAACTGGACAGTCTGTTTGGTAATAAGGCAGAAGAAGTTTTGATAAACATGGAAGATAAAGCTAAATCTATGCAAACTGTAAAAGATTTCCTACAAGTGCAGGCACCCAGGTTCAGTAGGCACTGGCCTACTAGGAATTGGTCCTTTCCAGTACCCACCAGAGCCACTCAGGTCAAACCCAGACACTCCAAAGGCCGCAGGTTTCAGTCGCAAGGAACTTACAGAGCAAAACAATGGGGTGCCTCCACCTCCAAATCTGGAAGTAACAAGGCACCTTCCTACAGTAAACATTCTCACTAACTTTCCTCTGCAAACACCAAGCACTTATCTTTTGGCTGCCCCTTTGGGGGGAAAACCTGGCAATTCATGCAAGAAGTTGGCAACTAATTACCCAGGGCAAGTGGGTCTTAAATATAGTATCCCAGGGATACAGATTTCATTTACACATGTTACCAATCCCAAATGGATGGCCAGATCTGCCTCCAAGTCAGTGGGCAGAGGCCCAGAAGCAAGTTATGTCCCTCATGAATATGGGGGCTATTCAGCCAGTACCTGAAAAGGAAAAGGGACAAGGTGTTTATTCAAGACTTTTCCTGGTACCCAGAAAATTCAAATCATGCCGTCCAAGTCTGGACTTATCCATTCTAAATACATTTCTGGACATTCCAAAATTCAAGTTGCTGACTCTGCAACAGTTACTGCCTATGCTAGGCAAGGATGCCTGGCTGGTAACTCTAGACTTAAAAGAGGCTTACCTGCATATCTCAATCAGGGAATCTTGCAGAAGATACCTCTGCTTCAAAGCAGGGTATTTGCATTACCAGTTCTCTGCACTGCCCTTTGGCTTATCTACTGTGCCCAGGTTCTTCACAAAGTGCCTGGCACCAGTAATTGCATTTTGCAGACAAAGAAACATTCAAATTTATCCTTAGCTGTACGACTTTCTAATTTAGGCAGAAAACAAGGGCACTCTTCTAAAACATGTGGTGTTTGTGAAAAAACTTCTAACTTGTCTGGGGTACATCATAAACAAAAAGAAATCACAACTGGTACCCTCTCAAATAATTACATTCCTGGGTGCAAGCTTGAATACAACTGCCCAAATGACTTACCTTACTCCAGAAAAACAAATTCAATTAATGACTTACTTCAAACAAGTGGCCACAAAAACCCAGCTATTAGCAAGACAAATTCTGCAGGCTTTGGGGTTCGTGGCTTCCTGCATTCTAATAATTCCATATGCAAGACTGCATATGAGGAAACTTCAATGGTACCTAAAAAGCTTATGGAGTCAACATTGTCACAGCCTGGAAACAATGATTCCTATCCTTCCTTGCCTGCAGCAAGAGTTCCTATGGTGGGCAGAGGCCTGTCACCAAAACAAGGGACTGTCATTCATTCCACCCCCTGCCACCCAAACCCTGACTGCAGATGCATCAGATTATGCTTGAGTTTCGCATTTGGCAGGGAGATGCATTCAGGGCCAATGGAGCCCAAATCAAATGCACCTACTTATCAACCAGAAAGAAATGCTAGCTGTACAGAATGCTCTGACAGCCTTCAAGGGCTATCTTCATTAAGGACAACTACTGATAAAGACAGACACCACAGTCATGTGGTACATAAACAAGCAGGGGGGTACCCATTCCTACCCCCTTTGCAGACTAGCCATGGCTTTTTGGAACACGGCCTTGACTTATCAAATACATCTACAAGCTCAATTCCTGCCAGGAAAGCAAAATATTCTGGCAGACGAACTAAGCAGAAATCTTATGGACCCACACGAATGGAAACTGGATCCACAAATCTTCAGCATGTTAACATGCAAATGGGGAACCCCAGACATAGATCTTTTTGCCTCACCCCAAAACTATCAGATGGACAAATTCTGCACAAGAATTCCTCACAAAAAAGCTTGGAAAGTGGATGCTCTACCCTTCAGCTGGAAAAACCTATCAATTTATGCATTTCCCCTGCTGCCTCTGCTCTCCAAGGTCTTATTAAAAGTCAGACAGGAAAAACCAAAAATGATTTTGATTGCTCCAGACTGGCCTCGCCAACACTGGTACCCGCTCCTATGCAATATGTCACACCTTCCACCATGGAACCTGCCTCAGACTCCTTACCTATTGTCTCAGCAGGACTATCAAATTATGCACGCTCAGCTCCACACTCTGAATCTTGCAGCATAGCTAATCAACTAATTTCACCAGCTACATCACTCAGCAAGCCTGTGATGGATGTCATTTTGGAGGCTAGAAGGCCTAGTACTAGAAAATCTTATGCTGATAAATGGAAAAGATTCTGTGCCTGGAGCCAGTCACAAGGAATAAGCATGTCAATGCCCAATATTCCTCAGATTTTGCAGTATTTAACTGAGATGCTTCACAAGGGCTTATCTTTCTCTTCCATAAAAATCCATGCCGCTGCCATTTCAGCTCATTACAACACAGAGCCTCCTTTTTTCTCATCCCCTGCTAAAGCAGTATCTCAGAGGGGCCAAAAATTTAAGACCTCCCAGGAGAGCACCAACTCCTGCATGGGACCTCAATTTTGTGTTGGAAAAGCTCACGCTACCTCCTTTTGAGCCAGCTGCTATTGCAGACATAAAATGTCTCTCTTGGAAGACAGCTTTTCTTTTAGCAGTCACTTCAGCTAGAAGGATTTTAGAACTACAGGTTCTCATGGCAGTGGAGCCTTTTGTTATTTTTTACCCAGACAGGGTGGCGCTCAGGACCAATCCATCCTTTATGCCTAAAGTGGTATCTAGTGTGGCTCTTAATCAGACCATTTATCTGCAAACTTTTTTTCTAAATCCACAGAACAAGGGTGAGCAGATTCTGCATTCATTGGATGTACACAGACAACTAAGATTCTACTTAAACAGGACAAAATCTCTAAAGAAATCAGAACAATTACTGGTAGCATTTGCTGCAGGGGCAGAGGGAAGGGCTATTTCAAAGCAGACTATTTCAAAATGGATAAGCCATTGTATTTGTTTCTGCTACATGCACCATGGTAAACCTGTTCCCAAGGGGATCAGATCTCATTCCACCAGAGCTGCATCTACTTCTGCAGCCTTTCTCAGAGGGGTTCCTACCAGAGACATTGTAGAAGCTGCTACCTGGAGCTCAATTCATATGTTCACCACCCTCCCTCCCTGTTGGTATAGTGTTTTTATAGTCGGTGGCTTTGCAGTTGCCCACCCCTAATGTAAATTTGATCCGGGACCCTCCTCCCAGTCTAGTGTCATTACCTCATTCTACCCAGTACAGGGAGAACATTTGAGAAGGCCAATCAGCTTAGTATATGCTACTCCTTTCTCTCTTTCCTTTCTCTCTTTCCACAAAAAAAAAATGTATCTGCTTTTACTGTATTTGTGTTTTTTCCTACTTTATTTTGCTTTTGCGTCATCTTAAAAGTACTCAATTGTATTTATTACTGCTTGGTGTAACTCATTCTAAGCCTTTTAGTTTAAGCACTTGGGCTTCAGACCAGTTTTACATTAAGAAGGTTTGTGGTCTGCACTGTAGTGGCAGAACAGGTAGCTTACATCCTTCTAAGTTGGGAACTGCTGATTGAGGGCTCAGTGTCTGTTATTCTAAAAGTGTATTAATTCTGGTTTAAGCTCTTGGGCTTGAGGCCAGTTATTTTACATTAAGAGGGTTCGTGTTCTGCACTCTTGTGGGAGGAGAGGCTGGACTCTGTCCTTCTGAGCTGGGAATTTCTGGTTAAAGGCTTATAGTGCCTGCATATTTGAACTGCTTCTTACTGAAATTGGTACACCTTGTTTGCTGTAGCATAGACTAGATCCAGGCCTGCTGAATCTAGCTTTGTTTGTATAACTTGAGCACTAATCCAGGCATTCTTTAAAGTATTCAGTTGTATTTATTACTGCTGGTAGTAACTTGATTAAAGTGTAGCTATAATTTCTAAGTCTTTTGGATTAAGCACTTGGGCTTCAGACCAGTTGTTTTACATTAGGAAGGTTTGTGGCCTGCACTGTGGTGGCAGGACAGGTAGCTTACATCCTTCTAAGTTGGGAACTGCTGATTGAGAGGTCAGTGTCTGTTATTCCAAAAGTGTATTAGTTCTGGTTTAAGCACTTGGGCTTCAGGCCAGTTGTTTTACGTTAAGGATTGCGGTCTGCACTCTTGTGGGAGGAGAGGCTGGACTCTGCGCTTCTGAGCAGGGAATTTCTGGTTAAAGGCTTATAGTGCCTGCATATTCTGTTTCTTACTGAAATTGGTACACCTTGTTTGCTGTAGCATAGAATAGATCCAGGCCTGCTGAATCTAGCTTTGTTTGTATGCTTGTTGTTTGTTTATTTCCCTGAAACGCTAATTCCACCTAAAACGCGGCCTTTTAGCACTTCTGTGGATCCCTAGTAATATCTGCATTGCTTACTGTACTTATTTCCTTATTTCACTTGAAAGAAAGATGTGAGAGTGTTCAATCTCGCCTTTGTTCTTACACATGGGTTCGGAGCCGATCCTCGGCTCCGTGCCGGCCGACTGCAAGCTCTGCATCGAGAAGAAGCTCGAGGACATCCAATACCCACAATCCCCCTCTGCCTTTACCTCAGATCTAGTTTGCCGCTGCCACGCATCGCTGGGGACTAGCTCGAGGCTTTTACAGATAAGAATTTATCTTTCTGTTTAAATTTTTCAAAAATTTTCTTCAATATATCTATGAATAGTTAGAGTAGGTGTGTGAGTGGACTTTGATATCTCGGTTCCTTAGATTAGTTACTTAGTTTAACTAAAGGGTACAGAGTTTATTTTGGGGCCTATCTCCCCTACTTTAATAACTTGGACTAAGTATTGTGTAGTCTGCTTATTACAGGATTTGACACATATTACGGTTGACTGTTTTTCTCATTGGAAGTGACTTTTAATTACTGGACTGTCATTCTTTCTTATTGTCATGTCAGAAAAATTAAAATCTGGCTTCAAGCGTTGTCAGTGTGGCCAAAAAATGTCGGTCACAGACAACCACAGTTCCTGTGTCTACTGTCTTGGCCCTCTCCACTTACAAGAGGACTGCTCTATTTGTCACTCTTTTAGTGGGAGGGTCATGACAGATAGGCGCAGGAAACTGATGGATAGAGGATTGCTGAAACCCTCTTTCCAGGAGGCCTTGGATGCTTCAGACCAGGCATCCAAGTCTTTGAAGAATTCGAAGGCGTCGGAGCCAAAGACATCGGCTCCGAGCTCTTGAGTTTAGTTGGATCACCGGTTCCACAGACTTGGGCCGAGTGTTCAACTGTTGGCAGTTCAAGCCTCGGGTCTTGGAACCGGTGTGAGCTCCTCCACCGACTCTATTGAGGTCGGCTCCGTCTTCGATCCCTTCGACTCGTTCTTCGAGCCCTTTCCGACACCGACGTGGACCGTGTGGTGCAGAAACTGATGGAGCATACGGCCCTGTCCAAGCTTATTTCGGTCTCCTCTCAGTTGATGTCGAGACTTGAAGGCCTGCCACTGTCTCCATCTGTTCCTCCTCCGAGACCTGTTCAGTCTTGGAGCCGGAAGAGGCTGACCTGATGATTGTGGAGCCCTCGGTGCCAGAACCGTCCTTTTCTCGGTCGGTACCGTTTACCTCGACTCCATCCGATCCGGTACCGGAGTCTCGGGGCGAGATCTGTCCTTGGTTCGGGACCGA
Source organism: Protopterus annectens (assembly GCF_019279795.1). NCBI lineage: Eukaryota > Metazoa > Chordata > Ceratodontiformes > Protopteridae > Protopterus > Protopterus annectens. Next base: position 1,864,461,020 of record NC_056729.1, read on the forward strand.
GAGTCGGACCGATGTTTCGTTCCGACTCTCCTCTCGGGGCCTCGCACGGATCGATTCGGTTCCGTCCTCGGGTCGGTGCCTTGACTCCTGTTTCGGGATTCTTCCCATTTCTTGAACCGGGAGATACCTCGACTCGGGACCGGGGCCTTCGACCTCATGAGGAAGGTGTTGTCTACTCAGACAACCACATCAGCAGTACAGCTTCTCCTCCCGCAAGGACCGTTATCCTCCTCTGCACCCACGGCCACGTCAAGCGTCGGGCACCAGTGTCTCAGCCACCCCTGGAGGTGCCCCTCTTCCTCGGAGGCTTCTTGGATGCTCCCCACGAAGAAGTTCCTAGGAAAAGACTGTGTAAGAGGAGACACTTGGATTCTCCACAAGAATCCTTGACATCTGATACTGACTTAGATGAGTCAGAAGGGTCCCTAAGTCACCTTCAGAGGATGTCTCTTTGCTGACATCTTGGAGATCCTTAAACAGAGAGGTGACTGGCAAGCCCTCCCCTTCTGAGGATGAGTCAGTTTGCTGAAGGCATTTGGTGCCCGTCCTTCCTCCTCCTGGGTCACTCCGCCCTTTGATGAATTAATGGATTTAGTTGCTCGAAGGGCGTGGGAGACTCCTGACATGGTGGAACCTGTCCCTAGGAAGCCAAATAAGTACATCACGGCACCACAGGACAAAGCTTACCTTACCAAAGGAGTTCCGGTAGGCCATGGTGGTGGCAGCGGCCACGAAAAAGGAGATGTCGGAGTCTTCCTCATCTGTCCATCCGCCTAACAAAGATTCTAGGACCATGGACAGATACGGAAGCGCATTTTCAGTTCAGCGGCTTTCTATGCTCCCTGAACTATTTGACCCATTTTACACGTTTACAGAGGGATCTAGTCAAAGAGTTGTGAGATACCCTCCAGGGTGCTACAGATGCCGCTGTCTCAGAGAAAGTTACAGCGCATCTCAACACCCTTCGTCCATTGTGAACTCGTCCATGAGGCTGATATCCTCGCAGCCGAAGGATCGAGTAGGGCAGCGGCTTCAGCGATTGCTCTTCGTAGGCAATCCTGGATGCGCTTATGTTCGCTTGGAAGCCTTCAAGTCTTCCTTTACTAACCCCATTTGATGGAGCCACACTTTTTGGCCCTAAAGTAAAGGAGACCCTTACCCGGTGTGAACAGGAGGGAAAGACTCTGTCTGCTGTCGAGTCCGTTTTTCCACCCCTTCCAGACCGTACCCCAAAGGGCAACGTGGTGGGAAAATGTGGTTTCGTAAACCCCAAGGGTCTTTTCCAAACACACAGGGTGATGCCCCCTCTAGAGGCAGAGGGGCAGAGGTGGAAGGCGCCGCCTGGCGGCAGGGGGTCCGCAAAACCAAGGTGACAGGGATAACCTCCCTGGCAAACCTTTTCAGCACTCCTGAGAGGAGGCCCGACTGTCCTGCTCTGGAGGCAGTCGGGGGTCGCTAGCTTTATACCCTCAGGCCTGGCAAAACCTTTCTTCAGACAATTGGGTAAAAAGCATTGTTACCAGAGGTTACAAAATCCCATTTCTGTCCACCCCCATTCCAAAGAGAAAACTCCCAGATGTACCACCCCATCTGCGAGACCCAGCAGCTACATAAATTTCAAAGCTGCTAGAAAAAAGAGTCATCCAACCAGTCCCAGCGGACCAAATAGGATTCGGAACTTACTCAAGGTTCTTTTTAGTTCCAAAGAAAACAGGGGACTGGAGGCCAATTCTGGACCTAAGTCATCTCAACACCTTTGTCAAGAAGGAAAAGTGCGAATGGTCACGCTTCAATCGATCCTTCCATTCTTACGGAAGGACGACTGGATGTGCTCAATAGATCTGAAGGACGCATACTACCACATCAAAATGGCCAGGGTGTCCAGAGATCACTTGCGCTTCCGGCTGGGAGCCAGTCACTATCAGTTTCGAGCCCTGCCCTTTGGCCTGACCACAGCCCCAGGGTCTTCACCAAATGCATGGCAGTGGTAGCGTCTCATCTGAGGCGCCTAGGATTCAGGTGTTTCCGTGTCTGGACGACTGGCGCCTGTCTGCCACCACCAGGCGTCAACTGATACAAGCCAGGGACTACTCCCTACAACTTTGTACACACCTTGGCATTTCAGTAAATTTGAAATCTTTGCTACAGCCATCACAGCATATCTTATTCATAGGAGCGGAATTAGACACTTTCGTCAGTTAGTTCTAAAACTTCCGACAGAAAGAATAGTTGCACTTCAATCCAACATTTCCTTTCTGCTGTCGTCCAGGAAATCCCCAGCAAAATTGTTCTGAAAGTTCTGGGTCTCATGGCAGCTTCTCTCATAGCAATACCATTGGGAAGACTGCACATGAGAGTGCTACAATGGCTTCTATTTGCACAATGGTCATTCCAACAACTTCCACTGACTCACGAAATATTGATAGCGGAAACATGCAAATCACACCTAATGTGGTGGTTACAGACTTGCAACCTATCCAGCGGAAGACCATTTGTGCTACCCACACCGTCAGCAATGATAACCACGGACGCTTCCCTGATAGGGTGGGGGGGCATCTTTCAGGGACAGACAGTCCAAGGCGAATGGACCAATCTGGAGTACAATCTGCACATCAATGTTCTGGAGTTGAGGGCAGTGTTTTTGGCGTTGCAACACTTTGCTCCCCTTCTTCCTCCAGGGACCATTGCAGTTCAGACAGACAACATGTCCGTAGTCTGGTACATAAACAAGCAAGGCGGAACCAGGTCCTACCAACTATGCAGAGGCCATGAGAATTTGGCAATGGGCAGAGTCCACGGTCGCTTTCTGATCGCAACGCACATCCGGGGTCATCAACGTCATAGCCGACAGGCTGAGCAGGGCAATACTATTGCCTCACGGTGGTCCCTCAAACAGTCAGTTGCGGAAAAGGTTTTTCGCAAATGGGGCCAGCCTACCTGCGATCTGTTTGCGTCTCCAATGAACGCCAAATGCAGGAGCTACTTTGCCCTATTACCCCCTCCAGGGAAGTCCCAGGGCCAGCTGGTGCAATTGGCCCCGGTCTCCTATATGCTTTTCCTCCATTTGCCCTGATTGCAAAGTTTCTGCAGAAAGCAAACAACCTTCAGAGGACTATAATTCTCATTGCTCCGTTCTGGCCTCGTCAAATTTGGTTCCCCTTTCTCTTGCGTCACCGCATTCGGGGACCTTGGATGCTGGACCCAGAGCCAGATCTACTGACTCACTCGTCAGGAGTTCCTCACCCATCCCTGGAATCTCTCCATCTAGCAGCTTGGCTGCTCCGCTTTTAGCCAGGTCAATCCCCTTACATCGGTTCAAGATATTTTGGTAGCTTCTCATAAAGTTTCCACTGTAAAGACTTATACTAGTAAATGGAAACGTTTTGTCATCTGGGCGGAGTCACATCAGTTGGACCCTGTTACAGCCCCGTTGAATAAGGTCTTAGAATTTCTAACCGAATTATTTCAGGAAGGAGCTTCTCCGGCTACCTTAAGAGTACAGTTGGCTGCCATTTCTAGCTATCATTTAGAAGAAAGTGGTGCACCTATTATGGCTCACAGGCTCTGTAAAGCCTTTTTAAAAGGTTCTTTTCATATCAGACCACCAGTCAGAAGTCCAACATCACCATGGAATTTAAATTTATTGCTCTCTAAATTAATGTTACCACCCTTTGAACCAGCTTCAAGTTGCACTTTGAAATTTTTGTCATGGAAAACATTATTTCTGGTGGCTATTACATCGCTAGGCAGTGTCTGAGCTACAATCACTGTCAGCCAAACATCCCTATTTAATTTTTCATTCTGACAGAGTATCCCTACGCACTAATCCATCCTTTCTTCCCAAAGTTTGTTCTACTAGTAATATTAACCAGTCCATTGAATTACCCACCTTCTTTAAAGACCACTCTAATAAATTAGAGTATATGCTGCACAAACTGGACGTCCATAGACAACTCAGATTTTATTTGGATAGAACAAAAGATCACAGGAAATCTGATCAGCTGTTTATAGCTTTTGCTGACAGCAGAAAGGGTCTTGCAGTTACGAAACGAACTCTTTCAAAGTGGCTAACTGATTGTATCATTTATGTTTATGAGAATTCTGATCAAACATTATCAGCAAAACCCAAAGGACATTCTACCAGATCAATTTCTACATCTTTGGCTCATGCAGCTCGTTTGCCTTTAGACATCATTTGTGCGGCTGCTACTTGGGCTAAACCACATACATTTATTTCTCATTACAAAGTGGACAGGGTTTCTAGGGATAGGGCAACCTTTGGTTCCACTGTGCTCAAGAACGTTCTCCTTGAGTTCCTCAGGATCATGGAGCTAGGGACGCTACCCATGTGTAAGAACAAAGGCGAGATTGAACACTCTCACATAAAGAAGTTATGTCCTTACCATAACGTTCCATGTGGAGTGTTCATCTGGTTATTCCACTCCTACACTTTCCACACTTAGGGAGAGCGTGCGTTTTTGTGCCTGGTCTGGAGTATTCTCCTTCTGCTGTTGCAGTATTGCTGTTACTATCATACTCTTGGTATGTTGGTATATATGTTCTTTTATGTATATAGTTGGCAGGTGTGCGTGCTGTATGTCTGGTTTGCTTGCAAACTAGATCTGAGGTAAAGGCAGAGGGGGATTGTGGGTATTGGATGTCCTCGAGCTTCTTCTCGATGCAGAGCTTGCAGTCGGCGACGGAGCCGAGGATCGGCTCCGAACCCATGTGTAATAACCAAGGCGAGATGAACACTCCACATGGAACGTTATGGTAAGGACATAACTTCTTTTTACTGTTTGTCGTTTTTGCATTTAAGTTACATGTAACACATTGCATTTAAGTTACCTGGCACTTGCTCACTAAAGCAATTATATAAGTCAGTTCTAAAAAATTAAAAGCACTACACCTCACAAACTCCCCTTGAGTACCTTGTTCCCCATTGGCCCTTTTTTTCAATTATAAAGGAATTCCCAATACTATTCTAGCATGTCCAAAGGTCAGTTGTCAATCTCCTCTCCGGTCCAGCTGGTGAATCTGGGAATCTTGAGGCAATGTTACAACTGCCTCATGTACACAGACAACCCTCTCCTCCTCCCAACAAATTCCAACACATGTGAGAGATGCAACCATATAGCCAAACTGGAGGCTAAGCTCTCTCAACTCAGTACTGGCGTAACCAGTCAGGAGGAGAAGGAAACCACACTCACTACAATTCCAGTCTCACATAGACCTACCACGACGACAAACCAAACACATAAACACACAAAAACATACTCGGAGGCTCTAAATAAAAATCTGCCTAAGCTGCAGAGACCTGCAAAGCAGACACCCAAGCAACCGCTACCCCAAAACAAAACACGTGCAACACATAGCTCACAAAGCCAGTGTGCCGAACAGTCACAGCCCTTAAGGCTAAACAACACACCTGGTACACTTGTAATAGGTGACTCTATCATCAGGCACACTGACGTCCCGCTCACCAGGCTGAACAAGGAGAAGGTCACAGTGAGCTGCCTGTCGGGCACTAGGATCCGCCACATAACACAAGCACTCAGGTCACTCCAAGGCAAGTACAAATATGACTCAGTCATTGTCCATGCTGGTGTGAATGACCTGAGACGTACCTCCCTGGACTACATGAAAAGAGACATAGAGGAGCTCTCTGAGCATGTAGCCCAGGCTGGTATGACCCTGACCTTGAGTAGCATCTTACCCTCACCAAGAATGATGCCACAATATGAAGACAAGATGATCAATTTCAACAATTGGCTTAAGTGTTGGTGTCATTCAAAGGAGATCCAATGCCTGTCAGCCTGGGATGACATGCTCGACAAGCCACGATGCTTCGCTAGGGACGGCTTGCACCTGTCACCCCTGGGCTTTCGGATATTGGCAAAGGTTCTTGCTACCCCCATAGTGCCTTTTTTAGGCAAGGCTCAAAAGACAAACCCACCTCCATAGGTATCAGAAGGGATAAGAAACTAAGAGTAATGCTACTCAACACCAGAAGTCTAAACCTCAAGATGCATGCACTCGAAACTCTCCTTAGCATGGAGAACATCGATATCTGTGCAGTAACAGAAACCTGGTTCAAGGCTCCCGAGAGCACCCCAGCACTTCCAGGTTATACCTCATACCATGCTTTTCGGTCCCAAAACTTGGATGAACCACAAAAGGAGGGGGAGTATCAATATTCGTCAAAGATACCCACACCTCCAGGTTGGTGGCACAGCACGAAGCATCAGAGACTATCCATGTGCAACTAACAGTGGGTAAAACTGCCTTCCAGTCTATAGCCTGCTACAGACCACCCTCCCAAACACAGGAACCCCACTCGGCCTTCCTGAGAACACTGGAAAATATGAAGGTCTCTCCAAACACCATTATATTGGGCGACTTCAACTACCCAAACATAGACTGGGAGCATTACTCTAGCTCCAACACCCTTGCCCAAAGTTTCCTAGAATTTATAAACTCAAATGCTATGGAACAACTTATTACCACTCCCACAAGAGGGGAAAACATACTGGACCTGATCATCACCAACATGGGGACTCTATGCTCCAGACCAGAAGTGTATCCCTCACTGGTAAGATCAGACCATAAACTAATCTCACTGGATATTCACATCCCGACCCACCCCTGCCCAGAAAACCACAGTGAAAAACTTCTCTAAAGCAAATTTCACATGCCTCAAAACCGGTAGAAATCCTTCAGAGCCCCCGGGCCTGTGGAAAATACGGCTCAGACCGTAGAATCCTTTATAAACGCATTCTATGAACACCTTCAGAAATGCATGGATCATGCAATCCCAAATAAAACCAAGACCCAATCCTCCAAAGGCAGACGTCCTGTCTGGTGGACCCCAGCCATAAACAAACTATACAATAGAACGAGGAAGCTACTATATGATAGAGCAAAATCCCAAAAAGGGAAGACATCTCTGATCAGTATTAGCAAAAAACTACGGGGACTCATAAAATCGTCTAAGGCCAGCTTCGAGAGAAAAATTGCACAGGACACTAAGGATAATCACAAGGCTTTCTTTAGTTATGTTAGGAACCTGGGTGGGAATTCTCAGATATGCTCAGAATTAGTCCAAAATGACAAAAAATACACCGATCCCACAGACATTGCCAACATCCTAGCTGACAGGTTCAGTGCAAACTCCCCCTCCCCACCAAAAGGGCAAATATCTATCCCAACAGAGTGCTGCCCCCTGACATCTCAGATGCTCAGGTAAGAGCCGCCCTCTCCAAAGCAAAAAAACACAGCATCAATGGGACCAGATGGTGTCCCGGGCTGCGTCCTACATGAACTCCAAGAAGAGCTAAACCCAAACATAAAACTACTGTTCAATCTTAGCCTTGCTACAGGATATGTACCCAAAGAGTGGCGTACAGCAACAGTGGTCCCTCTCCACAAAGGTGGTGCCTCAACGGATCCTGGAAACTATCGCCCCATAAGCCTGACTAGCTTGGTCTGCAAAGCTATGGAAAGGATCATCATGGACCTCATAAATAAAGATATTGGAGATCTACAGACACTGGATCCTACCCAGTTTGGCTTTGTTAAGGGCAGATCCTGCCTCTTAAACCTGGTTGATTTCTTTGAAACAGTCACCAAGGCCATTGACGAGGGGAAGGTGGTCCACACAGCCTACCTGGACCTCGCAAAAGCCTTCGATACAATACCCCACTCGGGCATTATAGATAAGCTTACCAGCTTAAATATAAACCCCTATGTCACTAGATGGGTTGCAAACTGGCTCAAGGACAGAACCCACATGGTTAGAATTGCTGGAGCCATGTCAGACTCCAAACCAGTTACAATTGCGTCCCACAAGGCTCAGTCCTGGGACTGCTCTTGTTCGGTATATATTTCTCCGAGGTACAGGCCAACACGGAAGGACTGTGGCTGACCAAGTTTGCAGATGACTGCAAACTGGGCGCCATAATCAACTCTCCAGCCGACACAAGCATCCTCCAAAAGGGCCTCATAGAAACAGACAACTGGTGCCATAGCCATGGCCTCAAGCTAAACGCCAAAAAGTGTATAGTCATCCCCTTTGGCAAAAACAAAGTGCCCCCAAATTACCACATAGGTGGTAATCCATTAAGTACAGAAGAAGTCATTAGGGACCTGGGGACCCAAGTTGATAGCAATCTCTCATTTGACAACCACGTAGCCAAAGTGGTTAGAAAAACCTTTTATGTAGCCCACCTAATCATGAAGGGATTCACATCTAGATCAGGGGAGGTCATCGTGCCTCTTTACTCATCCCTCGCCCATAATTGAGTACAATGCCCCTTTTGGGATGTACCTTACCAGACACCTGCAGCAACTGGAAAGACCCCAAAAGTACCTCACCAAGAGGATCAAAGGGCTCAAACAGATGCCATATGCTGCCCGGTTAAAGAAACTCCAGCTCTACTCAGTGGCATACCGCCTGCTCAGAGGCGATCTGTGCCTGACGTATAAAGCCATGTCCAACCCGGAATTAATGGACATGCTGCACCTCAGAAAATCCAAATCCCATCGACTCTGGCTTGAGAGACTTGAACCTCAGCACTGAAATAAATAGGACATGCTGGAGGGACAGATTCATAACCCAGAGGCTCCTTCACTCTGGAATAAAATCCCACTCCAGGTTAGGCAGAGTCCCTCATTGACTCTCTTCAAGAGGAATCTTGATGAGTGGATGGGAGATCGTAGGTTTACCCCGGCTATCACTTCTGTGTCACTGTTAGACAGAGGCACAGTATACTTACCTCAAAAAAAGGCATAGCAAAATTAATTTAAAATGGGTGTCAAAAGCCAAACACACTCTGGCTAGGCTTATAAATGCCCTAGGGCAGATAGCCTAGTATGAACCTATTACCATTTACCTCTCTTCTCTAAATCCAGAGCAGGTTTTGCCACTGCTGTCTTGCAGGGACTTTTGGCTGCTCCTAATGCTGTATAATTCCATCTTCCCAACCATAGCTTTGGGATTCTACACAAATGTAATGACTGCAACAGTGAAAAACGAGCATAGTACAGTTGTGTACACTTACCATAAATGTTGATATTCGAGTGTATTCACTTTGCAGTCTGGGTTACCCACCCGCCAGCCCCGTTTTTTTTTTTCTTTTGCTATACCTCTTCCTTCTTTTCTATGCTCAAAAGCCTTTATGATGTATTTGCTTTTATTTGGAGGTTTTTTTGTTGTGTTCTAAATTACATGCATATATATTTAGATATATTTATATTTTTCTCCCCATTTGGGGGGCACCTGACATCTGGGGCAAGAAAAACTGATGAAAATGGCGTCGGCTGCATGTTTTAAAAACCCT
>NC_056729.1:1864470857-1864536945 GCF_019279795.1 Protopterus annectens
GAATTCTGGCCGACTGCGGGACCGCCTGACGGCAGGATAACCCAAGTGTGATGACTGCAGCAGCATACCACGATGAACATCATCATACCTGCCAACTAATAACAAAAGTAACTTTACTCCAAGCAATTTCACATCTGCCTTTAAAAGCTGTAATTGGATTCCACTCTAGTTACATGACCTCGGTGCAGCTAGTTGCTTCAACACTACCTTTTTAGATATCAAACTCACATGCTCCTCTAAGAATAATAAGAACCAAATCTATTCCTGCTTCTTGATTTACTAAAGAAACAAGGCCATTGCATAAAACTAGAGATAAAGCCTGGGACCAATAGTATAAAGATAGACCCCAAACCTCAAAACAAATCTACCTAGAGCTCAGAAACAAAACAAAGAATCAGTTAAACTAGACAAAATTAAACACTACCACAACACTCAAAATATGAAAACAACTCACAAAAGTTCTGGACAGCTATCAACAACATACTCCTTTCTGATAAATCTTGTACACCCTGCTGAACTACCTCCAACACCACAGAGAGCATAGCAACTCAGTTCAATACATATTTCAATGAGTCCATTCTAGCCCTAAGCCCCATGAACCCTCCTCCCCTCAGAACCATACAAAACTCACACTAACAATGACACCTTTACCCTTCACCCTGTCTCCATAGATATTATAAAAAAAATTACTTAAGCTAAAACCTACAGCACTAGCTGCAGGCAAACTACCAGCCTACTTTCTGCATATCGCTGCTGAAGCAATCGCGTACCCCATAGCCAGGGCCGGTGTAAGCATTTTGGGGGCCCCCAGCAAATGTTAAGTTGGGGGCCTCCTGGGCACTTTCAGTCTAAGTATCGTCCTGTCACTGCCACCGCTTCTATTCATCTTTTTAGTTCATGCTGCAGGCTTTTAGGAGTAGTACACACAGACTGGACCTGTAGCTACAATGATCTTATTACAACAGGCATACATACCACACTGTGTTGGCCCATCTCACAAAGGGACATTTTACAGTCACTGGCATTTAGGTGTAACAAGGATACATTACAACAACTCTATGTACAGGGGAGAACTAATGTGCAATGGAACCCTAGACACTGCTTACTGTTTCAGCCCCCGCCAAAAAAAAAAAACACCCTCCAGAGTTTCCCCTCTGTTTCCCCCATGTTGGGCTTCCCACTTATGCACAATAATTTTTTTTCTTCCATTTCTCACATTTTACCTTTTTTTCTTCAGCTTTTTCAAGAAGCCATAACTTTATATATGCTCTAAAGTGCTTTTTAAGTTTATTTTTTTACCCAATGATGGCTTGAACAGAAATGATGATTAAGGAAAGAAATTCAATGTTGGTGTTCAGCTTTAGTTTTCCTTCCGTCTTTTCAATATACTTTCTTGACCAAGACAGCACAGTAATAACCATTTAGGAAATAACTGAATTAAGCTGGTGCCCCCAGAAGCCAGAGCATTTCCCAACCTTTTAATCCAAAAGTGGCCTAAACAAAAATCGTGAGTAAGAAAAAAGAATTTCAGTCTTATTTTTTTTTCAATGAAGACAAGTTGTATTCAAGGCTTAAAATTAAAATTTGACAAAAATAGTAGCTCAAAATAAATTAACAAGTCAGTTGTTGTGAGGATACACAGATCATGTACAGGAATACTGCCTGCCTCCCTAATCCTCCCAAAAAGACAGTCACTGCCTATGCAACCCTCTAGTGTTAGATTGGGATAAAAGCAGAGATTCAAATGGCCACAGTCATATATTTCAAGTGACTGCTGAGATACATATACATAGCATGCCTACTTACTCTTTGATCCTAACCCCCAAAGGCAACCAGCTGTATATGTGCCTGATGTTTGATTGTGAGGAAAGTGAAAATAAATAATGATTGCAATAATGTATTCTACTTTGCTGCTACCAGGCAGTACACTGCCCCTACAGGAGCTAAAGTAACCTTCTTTGTATACCTCTGAGGTCTGTTAGAAAAGTAAAGGAAATGATGACCACACAATCCCCAGCACCCACATAACCTACAGTAAGTTTCTGTACACAAACATCTGAGCAGGGATGGTTTAGAATGTTTGTGGTTGAGGACAAAGGCTATTATCAGTTTTATCCTAACGGTCATATCATAAGTCCATTCAGGCTAAAGAGTGCAATCAGAAAATGAAAGCTTTTTTTCTCATCACTTTTCCTCAACCAAAAACAGCTTTTGTGGGGTCCCCACAGTCAAGGATGATTAAGGGAGCCTCCTGTATCCATTTATACAGTTTAGGGAGTGGGGGCCACCAGCCAGATTCCTAGAAGATCTAAGTGTCTGAATGTTCTGTGATATATTTTATGCTTTACTTTTGAAATATAATCACTTGTTAGCTACATTTTTATTGATACCCTGAAGAATAATGTCTGTGTTCCGGCATTACTGGATATGTGCATTGATAAAAATCTGTGATATTTTTTACACACACACACACACACACACACACACACACACACACACACACACACACACACACACACACACACACACACACACACACCACAGCAATGCTAATTTTGTACTTATTTCAGCAAGTACATTGTACAACACTAGTACTACTACACAAGATCAGTGACTGCGTTTAGCAGTCATCAAACAGCAACAGAGATAAGTCACTTTACCTCAGTGAGGAGTAAATGAATACTTATCACTATCCCCGATTTCACAGATATTCCTGATTTTGTCTCATAATTTTGCTCTGTCACAATAAATCCAGTCATCAGTTTTATACTTATTGTCTAAAAATGCATGTTGATGCAAAATGTGTTATTATAGTAACTTTTAAATGAATTAGAGTAATATATAAAATGTGTTCCTCATTTTGAGACTTTATTATGCTATTATGTTTATCACTGAACAGAATTCTTCAGCAAAGATTTTGAGTTACAATATCAGTTGTTCTGCCAGTATGAATAAAAACCTTGAAGTAAAAATCATTTCTGAAGATTAGAAGCATCAGCTCTTCTTAAACTCCACAGTTTGCAATGAGATCAGTCACCCTGGGCTGCTGATCTCTGTAGTGCTTACTTTGCTTATGTTCATTACAGCTTTGTCCTAATAGGGTCATATCACAGTCCTGTTCAGGTTAAAGAGTATAGTTGAAACTTAATACATTTTTTCTCCTCATTTTTCCCCAACCAACAGCAGTTTTTGTGGGGCCCCTACACAGTCACTGATGATTAAGGGGCCCCCTCCAGCCACAGTTATTGCAGGTACCTAAAACTGGCTATGTTAATTTTAGTGAAGATGATGTCCACCATCAGGGCTTAACCTAGGCTGGGGCATTATGTCACTGGTAAAATATTTAATGAAATTGTAAAGCTTCTTACTTGACAAAATGCTGTTACTATAACTAAAGATGTTTGAATTTTGAAGGAGATAAATATGAGTTATTATTACTTATCTACTTTATTAAGTATACAAGATTGCTGTACTAGCTGTTGGTTTGACAGACATGTTACAAAATATCAAGATAAGATAACTTGCTGTGGTTGGGGGCCCCCCCAGGACCAGGGGGCCCCCAGCGACCGCAGGGTTCGCTGGTGCCTAAAACCGGCTATGCCCATAGCTATTCTTATTAACAAATCTATGTCTGAAAACCTAGTCCCTGTAATTTGTAAAACTTCCCATATTATTCCACTACATAAAGGGGGTGATTAGATTGACCTGAACTACCACCTGATTGCTATTCTATCCCCTATCTAAAATCCTGCAGAGATGAACACATTTACAAATAATGGACCACCTACATACACAATCTCCTGTCAAACACTCAACATGGCTTCCGTCCCTTCCACAGCACCACCACTGCTTTAATGTCTCTCACTGATGCAATAAATCACCTCAGAAATAATGGTACATTTGTATCTGCTATCTTTCTAGATCTTTCCAAGGCCTTTGACATGGTCTCATATAGTAAACTTATTATTGTCTTTTGTGATCTAAAATCTCAAAATATCTTATATTGCTTGGTTCCAAAGCTATTTAAAAGGTCGGCTGCAAACAGCGCAATGGCAGCAGGACCTCTCCTCTCTTCTTCCAGTCACTCTAGGAGTTCCCCAAGGTTCCATCCTGGGACGCCTACTGTTCTCTCTTTTTACAATCTTCATACCTCTGCTCCTCACACTTCTGTCATCAAATACACATATGTCTCTACACTATGTGCCTCTCCTCCTACTCCCTTCAAGAACTATACACACTAACTCAGGAGTCCTTTCTTTTTGTGGACACATGGCTCACCAAATCCCAGCTAATTCTACATCCAAATAAAACTAAATGTTTGCTCTTACAGCCCACAAAATCTGCTGTAGCTAAGAAAACTCTAGAACTGAAAACTCTAAACACACTATTATAACTACTAAAATTACTAATTATCCTACGGGAAGACTACTTAAGAAAAAACACTACATTACTAAATTTTACTATTCTATAAGGGAGGAGCAAGCAAATGATAATTTCTTTTGATGAAGAGAGAAGGTCAGTGGAGCCCTCTAAGATGTGACCAAAACCTTCCATGGCGACAGAGATCCAAGGTGATTAGGTGAAGCACAGGGAAATATGGCTAGGGAAGGAGGCACAGCCCTGAAGCAAGATCTTCCTGATTGGTGCCAAGGTTGGATCCAGTCGGATGACAACCCACAGTTGAATCAGACAAAAACAGACAACATTGGATCACTGCATAACAACCAGTTTCTGACTTCCACTGCTAACATAAAATACTCTGTTATTATTAGCAGTAATTGTGACTCAAAGTATCCACTGAATATTTTCATGGCTGTTTACATTTTTCCTTCAGTTTCTATGCCTGAATGACATTAGCAAAAAGGCTGGAGGGGACAGATCAACAAAGATGCTGTAATGCAGACAATATGGCATTACAGTCAGATTCTGAACTGGTACTTCAACAATGGATAGAGAAATGGAATGCATAACTGAAGGTACATGGGATGAAATTGGTACAGATAACAGCTGCAATGGCAGAAAATGGGGGGAATCAAAAGACGTTGAGAAGTGAGACAAGAGGGGAAAACTGTGAAGCAGATTACCAGCTTCAAGTACCTAGGATGGGTAGGCTGGGGAGAAGTTAAGTCTGAGTGAGGATGTCAAAGCTACAGTTAGAAGGCTGGCCAAATGTTGCAGCGTGTTTGATGTAGTATGTGATAGAACAATGCCAAAGAAGCTGAAAACCAAGGTGTACAAAGCAGTGTTGTAACCAGTTTTTCTGTACTGTAAAGAAACCTGAACAGTTGAGAAATCTAGAGGTGATGAAGTGCCTGAGATGCATGGTAGGATGTACACTGTTGGACAGACAAATGATGACGTCACAGCAGAAGTCAAAGTAGCTCCATTTGCAGAGAAGGTCAAAGAGAACTTAAAGTAAGCGAGGACACAGTGAATGGTGCCATAATCCTAATGAGATTATTCATTCATAATGCACAATGATCATTAAATCAGGTTACACACTGTAATGAAGGGCTAGGCTGAAGCTTATGCATTTGTTATGCTAGATTAATCTTAAGGATGCCAGTGTTTACAATGCGTCACCCCCCCTTCTGTTATGCTATTACAGTAACATACAGCTTCTCCCTCCTTTCTCTATGAACTACTTTTAAACTCCTACTAACAGGCAGCAATACTTTACAAGCTTCCAGTGCTGTATTCCTGGATATTAGGACTTGGTACCCAGAGTTTGCCTTGTGACCATCTCTTATATAAAATCTGCATTATAATTTATTTGTTCTCTGACTGCATGCTTGTGGCCTTTTTATCATGTTTTATTTGGTCACTGTATTTAATTGTATAGAACTCTGTTACTCTTTTTATTTATTTGTTTTACATATTTTGTTTATGCATGTAACTTTTTTTTACTTCTTTCACTTGCAATAAGAGAAATTATTTTTTTCCATCTTTTGTCTACTTTTTTAATTGTACTACTGGAGCTTTTTGCCTTGTTAGATTTGGGTCACAATAGACTTGTGCACATGCCTCAGCCTAAGCATGGTTTGTTAGATTTGGGTCACAACAAACTTGTGCACATGCCTCAGCCTAAGCATGGTTTGTTAGATTTGGGTCACAACAAACATGTGCACATGCCTCAGCCTAAGCAGGGTTTGTTAGATTTGGGTCACAACAAACTTGAGCACATGCCTCAGCCTAAGCATGGTTTGTTAGATTTGGGTCACAACAAACATGTGCACATGCCTCAGCCTAAGCAGGATTTGTTAGATTTAGGTCACAACAAACCTGTGTACATGCCTCAGCCTAAGCATGGTTTGTAAGATTTGGGTCACAACAAACTTGTGCACATCCCTCAGCCTAAGCAGGGTTTGTTAGATTTGGGTCACAACAAACTTGTACTTGTGTACATGCCTCAGCCTAAGCATGGTTTGTTAGATTTAGGTCACAACAAACTTGAGCACATGCCTCAGCCTAAGCAGGGTTTGTTAGATTTAGGTCACAACAAACCTGTGCACATGCCTCACCTAAGCATGGTTTGTTAGATTTGGGTCACAACAAACTTGTGCACATGCCTCACCTAAGCATGGTTTGTTAGATTTAGGTCACAACAAACCTGTGTGCATGCCTCAGCCTAAGCATGGTTTGTTAGATTTAGGTCACAACAAACTTGTGTGCATGCCTCAGCCTAAGCATGGTTTGTTAGATTTAGGTCACAACAAACTTGTGTGCATGCCTCAGCCTAAGCATGGTTTGTTAGATTTAGGTCACAACAAACTTGTGTGCATGCCTCAGCCTAAGCATGGTTTGTTAGATTTAGGTCACAACAAACTTGTGTGCATGCCTCAGCCTAAGCATGGTTTGTTAGATTTAGGTCATAACAAACCTGTGTACATGCCTCAGCCTAAGCATGGTTTGTTAGATTTGGGTCACAACAAACCTGTGCACATGCCTCAGCCTAAGCATGGTTTGTTAGATTTAGGTCACAACAAACCTGTGCACATGCCTCAGCCTAAGCATGGTTTGTTAGATTTAGGTCACAACAAACTTGTGCACATGCCTCAGCCTAAGCATGGTTTGTTAGATTTAGGTCACAACAAACCTGTGCACATGCCTCAGCCTAAGCAGGGTTTGTTAGATTTGGGTCACAACAAACTTGTGTGCATGCCTCAGTCTAAGCATGGTTTGTTAGATTTAGGTCACAACAAACATGTGCACATGCCTCAGCCTAAGCATGGTTTGTTAGATTTGGGTCACAACAAACTTGAGCACATGCCTCAGCCTAAGCATGGTTTGTTAGATTTAGGTCACAACAAACTTGTGCACATCCCTCAGCCTAAGCAGGGTTTGTTAGATTTAGGTCACAACAAACTTTTGCACATGCCTCACCTAAGCATGGTTGGTCAGATTTGGGTCAAAACAAACTTGTGCACATGCCTCAGCCTAAGCATGGTGTGACGATTGGGGAGAGATGGGCGAAGGCTGCCAACCTAGTCAAATAGAATTTGACATATAATTCTAGCATTTGTAAATAAATGTAAAATACAGGCATGTTTTTTAAGTGTAAGAAAAACACTGTAAAATGTGAACTTCAATATTATTACAACATTGCCCCCTTGCTGTAAAGAAAAACTAAGTCAAGCCTTTCAAATGTGTCTTTTGAAGTTGAAATGATTTTATGACATTCTTTGATCTTTAAAGTTGGTTCCAGTTAGGCTGGCTGAATTTATTCTGTATATTGTGTTAACTAAGGACTAATTGCTAGAGTGTATATGTGAAATGCCTTTTAGTGTTGTATTCTCCTGTGCAGGTGTTAGCTTGCTAAATAATGCAGTTTCTATTAGCCTGGGAACTCACAGCAGGTATCAAGATGATGCAATATGAATACTGGGAAAACCTAAGTGTCAACATGATGTAATCTGGGGAGGACCCAGAGACATGTTTTTTAGTGATGTTTTATAAACTATGCCTCAGACAGAGACTTGAAGCATTTTGACTTTGGACATCTAACCTAGCACTGCTTATGCTCTTCATGTATGCAAGTAGGATTGTAGCACAATGTTTTCTCTTAAGATTAGCTAAAGATTAGAAAGTTAGATTAAGTATTTTTTTGTGTAATCAGATCTTTCCTACAATATTATTTTAAGTTTGTGTGATCTCTGAACGCTTAGATATCTCTGTGGTGTAGTAGTTTTGTCTTGTGTTTTATTTATTTATTATTAAATATTTTAAAACATTCTACCTGTGGCTGGTTTGTGTAGAGATAAGCTCTAGAGTACATTGCATATTTATATAGAGTTTATTATAATAGGCCACTCTGATAAGCCTTAGACTGTATAGTCACATTACCATTGGATAATAATATTGCACAGTAATAATTGGACACCCTTTTAAGGGCCTTTTAGTAGCTGATATTAACTAGGTGGTGGCAGTAATTACTACAGTATAGTCTGGGTAAAGGGGCACAGCTGGAGAATCTGTGTCAGCCTTTCCCAGAAGAGTCTGTGAAGTTGTATAAATATTTATCTCAAAGTGTGTGTGTGTGTGTGTGTGTGTGTGTGTGTGTGTGTGTGTGTGTGTGTGTGTGTGTGTTGTGTCAGTTACTTGGCAGGGACACGAAGTACTGCTTGGACAGAGAGGGTACTGGAGGTTCTAGCTTGCCCAGTTAGGCTGAGACCTGGGCCCTATAGCTGTGCAAGTGGGGAGTCTTATTGGGGATCTAGTGAGCAAGGGAGCAGCCAGCCCCAGACTGACTGTGATCTCTGTGTGCACTTATGGGAAATTGTACTTTACTGTGTGTATTAGTTATCCTTTCCTCTTCTACGAGATGACCTCCCTGGTGTTAGTGGTGAGGATTGAGGCTCCTTGACTGCTGGGCCAGAGCACGGTCATCAAGTGTTTGGCAGTGGTGGGATCTACTTCACATACTAATTGGCTTGTAGTGGTGTGGGGTAGATCGAATTCCTGTAGCTTATGTACAGTGATCTCTAAAAGTGTTTTGTACTCTAAAACAGCCACGCAGTGTATACTCAAGAGTTCAGATCACAATTGTTTTATTTATTTTGTTAGCTTAGTGTTAGTCAGGGTAAGCAGGCAGCATGTCAGCAGAAGAGTATGGAAAGCTGACAAGGAGCCTGCTGGTGGAGCTGTGCCAGGCTAGGGGACTGGTGCATGGAAACCTGACTAAAGCAGACCTGATTGCAGCCATGGTTACAGCTGCATCAGAAAATAGCAGCCTGGAGGACAATCAGACTGACAGGGGAGATACAATATCCTCGGAGAATGGACAGATCAACTTTTCTGCAGTGGACTTAAAATCCAGCTGGAGCTCCTGGCGCACATGCCTCAGCCTAAACATGGTTTGTTAGATTTAGGTCACAACAAACTTGTGCACATGCCTCAGCCTAAGAATGGTTTGTCAGATTTGGGTCACAACAAACTTGTGCACATGCCTCAGCCTAAGAATGGTTTGTCAGATTTGGGTCACAACAAACTTGTGCATATGCTTTGTTGTTGTTGGTGTAGCTGCTCCATTAACATTGTACACAAGAGCAGAGGATTAATGCAGTTTTTAAATGAATATCTAAACATGTCGTGGGCATGCACTGGAATGTGCCAATGGTGCATGCACACTGAGGAAGCTCTAGTCAATATCTGACTTGTGGTATATGAACAAAAAACACGTGCCATTCACAATAATAAGACAAGCAGTTATTTATGTATTTATTTAGCGTTTGATTACCAGGAAAGTCTGACTGGGATGACCAGCATACTCCTTTTTAGAGAAGGCCTGGACAGAAAAACTCCTCAGTTTGTAATAGCTACACTGAATTAGTACAGTTTAAGTAAAGGAAGAAGAAAGCATATTGAAAAGCAGTACATCTGGGAGAAAGAAGGAAGCTATATGGAAGAGCACTGAAATCCTGGCTAGCAATGCAGGGAGGAGTATTTTAGAAAGTGGTGGGAAGGAGTTGGGACTATTGTCAGTTATGGTTGGTATTTTATCACAAGAGATCAGTGGGGAGTAACAGAAGGGGAAAATACCATCTTATGAAAAAGTTGGTTATACAATATTTGTGATTAGACTGGAGTATGGCAGGAACATATCCAACAGTTGGAGAGGTCTTCCTTGATAGTGAGTTTCAAATTATGAAGTTTAGGTATTAGTCTAAAGTGCACAGGGATGGTATTTCAGATTTTTGCAACATAGTTTGCATACAGAGCGTCCCATGCAGTGTTGGTAGATCTGCTAGTTTTGAGACATTAACTAAAAGTCTAATGGAGGAATAACAGCAGAGAGTATTTTGCAGGCCAGGCCAGTTCTTAGGCTGGTAGAAGCGAATATGTGTAGTGATTAGTTGCGAGTCAGTTGGTTAGGCAGTTCTAACCATTTCATTTTTTAAGGGCCCAACAGTCGTCAGAGTATGAGGGAAGATTTGAGGCAAATTTAGCTTTATGGTAGCATATGCTTAGCTTTAAAGTTACCGTTCAGGTTAGTAAAGATGAGGTATGCGTACAGTAGTGATGGTAGCAGGTAAACAGATGCAATGCATTTTCTGGAGTTATTATTAAGGTAGTACTTAGATCTACATAAGGTTCCTAGCTTCAAGGTGTTTTTCAGTACTTGTGTTATATGCTGGTTAAACTTCAGGTTCTCACTGCAGTAGGTAGGAACATGCAATGTATTTTCAGTTGTTCTTAGTAAGGTACTGCTTAGATCTATATAAGGTGCCTAGTTTTTATGCACTTTTTCATTACTTGTGTTATGTGGTCACTGAATTTCAGGTTCTCACTGTAGTAGGTAAGAAGCTGTAATGCATTTTCTGGTCTTATTAGCAAGGAAGGCTTAGATTTATATAAGGTTCCTAGTTCTGGATGCTTTTTTAATTCTTTGTGTTAAATGGTGTTGAATTTCAGGTTCTCATTGTAGTAGGTAAGAAGATGTAATGCATTTTCTGGTGGTATTATTAATGTAGTGCTTAGATCTATATAAGGTGCCTAGTTTTGATGTGCTTTTTATTACTTGTGTTATGTGGTGGTTGGATTTCAGGTTCTCATCGATGACTCCTAACAATTAACACTGAGATACAAGTCCTAGTGAAAAAAAAAAAAAAAAAAAAATTATCCTTGTTTCCCGCCTTTCCTGACCTAGAGTAGTCCAAATACAGGTTTTGCTGTATTCTGGACTTTTGGAAAGTTCCTGTGTTGCCCATTTCTTTTCTTGGATAAAGGGAGGCTTCTTTGTTCACCAGTGGCAGTGGGGAGCTTAGAGCAGCCTATCTATCTCTGGAGGAGTGTTCCCAGTACAAGAATCTGGTAGCCTATTGGCCGTCTTGGGCCAATTTCTAGCTCTTTCAAGTCCCCCTGTATAAAACCCGCTTTGGCGCAGTTTTTGCACTTGTTACTACTCAGCCAAGCTCCTCGTGGTCCTGCAGAGTGGTGCTAGCAGCAGAGAGGCTAAAAGAGCAACTGCTTATCTGATAAAAGTGTTTTTGTTCCTGCTACTACCTGGGCGACTGCACGATCTAGCTAAATAGCAAGTATTTCTGCTTCTTTTACTGTTTTAAACTGTTTAAAGTTGTTTTTGCACCTGCACTTTCAAAGTTTGTCCTGTTTGTTGCATTTACCTGTTGAGGCTACACACTCAAGTGCGCTAGCCTGTGTTACATATTTATTGCATTCTCCTGCTGTTTATTGAAAAAAAGAAAAAAAAAATTATCCTTGTTTCCCGCCTTTCCTGACCTAGAGTAGTCCAAATACAGGTTTTGCTGTATTCTGGACTTTTGGAAAGTTCCTGTGTTGCCCATTTCCTTTCTTGGATAAAGGGAGGCTTCTTTGTTCACCAGTGGCAGTGGGGAGCTTAGAGCAGCCTATCTATCCCTGGAGGAGTGTTCCCAGCACAAGAATCTGGTAGTCTATTGGCCGTTTTGGGCCAATTTCTAGCTCTTTCAAGTCCCCCTGTATAAAACCTGCTTTGGCACGGCTTTGCGCGATTTTGCACATAGAGCAACATCGGGCAGCGCCACTTAGTTGGTTTAAACCATTCTCGGCTCCACAAAGTCTGCTTTTCACTTTTTCCCTTAGAACTGCTCTAGTTCTCATAATAAACACCCTATTCCTACTCTAAAGCCTGGCACTTGCTCACTAAAGCAATTATATAAGTCAACTAAAAAATTAAACGCACTACATAGGTTCATAGGTTCATACTAGGCTATCTGCCCTAGGGCATTTATAAGCCTAGCCAGAATGTGTTTGGCTTTCGCCACCCATTTTAAATTTATTTTGCTATGCCCTTTTTCGAGGTTAGTATACTGTGCCTCTGTCTAACAGTGACACAGAAGTGATACCCGGGGTAAACGTACGATCTCCCATCCACTCATCAAGATTCCTCTTGAAGAGAGTCAATGAGGGACTCTGCCTAACCTGGACTGGGATGTTACTCCAGAGTGAAGGGAGCCTCTGGGTTATGAATCTGTCTCTCCAGCATGTCCTATTTATTTCAGTGCTGAGGTTCAAGTCTCTCAAGCACATAGCTCGATGGGATTTGGATTTTCTGAGGTGCAGTATGTCCATTAATTCCGGGTTGGACATAGATTTATACATCAGGCACAGATCGCCTCTGAACAGGCGGTATGCCACTGAGGAGAGCTGGAGTTTCTTTAACCGGGCAGCATATGGCATCTGTTTGTTGAGCCCTTTGATCCTCTTGGTGAGGTACTTTTGGGGTCTTTCCAGTTGCTGCAGGTGTCTGGTAAGGTACATCCCAAAAGGGGCATTGTACTCAATTATGGGCCTGATGAGGGATGAGTAAAGAGGCACGATGACCTCCCCTGATCTAGATGTGAATCCCTTCATGATTAGGTGGGCTACATAAAATGTTTTTTTAACCACTTTGGCCACGTGGTTGTCAAATGAGAGACTGCTATCAAATTGGGTCCCCAACTCCCTAATTACTTCTTCTGTACTTAATGGATTACCACCTATGTGGTAATTTGTGGGCACTTTGTTTTTGCCAAAGGGGATGACTATACACTTTTTGGCATTTAGCTTGAGGCCATGGCTCTGGCACCAGTTGTTTGTTTCTATGAGGCCCTTTTGGAGGATGCTTGTGTCGGCTGGAGAGTCGATTATGGCGCCCAGTTTGCAGTCATCTGCGAACTTTGTCAGCCACAGTCCTTCCATGTTGGCCTGTACCTCCGAGAAATATATACCGAACAAGAGAGGTCCCAGGACTGAGCCTTGTGGGACACCACTTGTAACTGGTTTGGAGTCTGACACCCTCACAAACTCACCTTGAGTACCTTACTCCCCATTGGCCCTTTTTTTCAATTTTAAAAGGAGTTCCCTGTACTTTTCTAGCATGTCCAAAGGTCAGTTGGCAGTCTCCTCTCCGGTCCAGCTGGTGAATCTGGGAATCTTGAGGCAATGTTACAACTGCCTCATGTACACAGACAACCCTCTCCTCCTCCCAAGTTCCAACATATGTGGGAGATGCCACCATATAGCCAAACTGGAGGCAAAGCTCTCTCAACCCAGTACTGGAGTAACCAGTCAGGAGGAGAAGGTATCCACACTCACCACAATTCCAGTCTCACATAGACCTACCACGACAGCAAACCAAACAATAAACACACACAAACATACTCGGAGGCTCTAAATAAAAATCTGCCTAAGCAGCAGAGACCTCCAAAGCAGACACCCAAGCATCCGCTACCCCAAAACAAAACACGTGCAACACATAGCTCACAAAGCCAAAGTGCCGAACAGTCACAGCCCTTAAGGCTAAACAACACACCTGATACACTTGTAATAGGTGACTCTATCATCAGGCACACTGACGTCCCGCTCACCAGGCTAAACAAGGAGAAGGTCATGGTGAGCTGCCTGTCGGGCGCTAGGATCCATGACAATAACACAAGCACTCAGGTCACTCCAAGGCAAGTACAAATATGACTCAGTCATTGTCCATGCTGGTGTGAATGACCTGATTCATACCTCCCTGGACTACATGAAAAGAGACACAGAGGAGCTCTCTGAGCATGTAGCCCAAGCCGGTATGACTCTGACATTGAGTAGCATCTTACCCTCACCAAGAATGATGCCACAATATGAAGACAAAATGATCAATTTCAACAACTGGCTTAAGTATTGGTGTCATTCAAAGGGGATCCAATGCCTGTCAGCCTGGGATGACATGACTGACATGCCACTCTGCTTCGCTAGGGACGGCTTGCACCTGTCACCCCTGGGCTTTCGGATATTGGCAAAGGCTCTTGCCACCCCCATAGTGCCTTTTTTAGGCAAGGCTCAAAAGGCAAACCCACCTCCATAGGTATCACAAGGGATAAGAAACTAAGAGTAATGCTACTCAACGCCAGAAGTCTAAACCTCAAGATGCACGCACTCAAAACTCTCCTTAGCATGGAGAACATTGATGTCTACGTAGTAACAGAAACCTGGTTCAAGACTCCCGAGAGCACCCCAACACTACCAGATTACACCTCATACCATGCTTTTCTGCCTCAAAACCTGGACCAAACCACAAAAGGAGGGGAGTATCAATATTCGTCAAAGATACCCACACCTCCAGGTTGGTGGCACAGCACGAAGCATCGGAGACTATCCATGTGCAACTAACAGTGGGTAAAACTGCCCTCCAGTTTATAGCCAGCTACAGACCACCCTCCCAAACCCAGGAAACCCACTCGGCCTTCCTAAGAACACTGGAAAATATGAAGGTCTCTCCAAACACCCTTATATTGGGTGACTTCAACTACCCAAACATAGACTGGGAGCATTACTCTAGCTCCAACACCCTAGCCCAAAGGTTCCTAGAATTTATAAACTCAAATGCTATGGAACAACTTGTGACCACTCCCACAAGAGGGGAAAACATACTGGACCTGATCACCACCAACATGGGGACTCTATGCTCCAGACCAGATGTGTATCCCTCACTGGTAAGATCAGACCATAAATTAATCTCACTGGATATCCACATCCCGACCCCACCCCCTGCAAAGAAAGCCACAGTAAAAAACTTCTCTAAAGCAAACTTCACACTACTCAAAACAGAGATGGAATCCTTCAAAACCCCCGGGCCTGTGGAAAATACGGCCCAGACCGCAGAATCCTTTATAAACGCATTCTATGAACACCTTCAGGAATGCATGGATCATGCAATCCCAAATAAAACTAAGACCAAATCCCCCAAAAGCAGGCGTCCTTTCTGGTGGACCCCAGCCATAAACAAATTATACAATAGAAAAAGGAAGCTACTACATGATAGAGCTAAATCCCAAAAAGGGAAGGTATCTCTGATCAGTGTTAGCAAAAAACTAAGGGCACTCATAAAATCATCTAAGGCCAACTTCTAGCGAAAAACTGCACAGGACACTAAGGATAATCACAAGGCTTTCTTTAGTTATGTTAGGAACCTGAGTGGGAATTCCCAGATATGCTCAGAATTAGTCCAAAATGACAAAAAATACACTGAACCCACAGACATTGCCAACATCCTAGCTGACAGGTTCAGCGCAAACTTCTCACCCCCCTCCCCACCAAAAGGACAAATATCTATCCCAGCAGAGTGCTGCCCCCATGACATTCCAGATGCTCTGGTAAGAGCCGCCCTCTCCAAAGCAAAAAACACAGCATCAATGGGACCAGACGGTGCCCCGAGCTGCGTCCTACATGAACTCCAAGAAGAGCTAAACCCAAACATAAAACTACTGTTCAATCTCAGCCTTACTACAGGATATGTACCCAAAGAGTGGCGTACAGCAACAGTGGTCCCTCTCCACAAAGGTGGTGCCTCAACGGATCCTGGAAACTATCGCCCCATAAGCCTGACTAGCTTGGTCTGCAAAGCTATGGAAAGGATCATCATGGACCTCATAAATAAAGATATTGGGGACCTACAGACACTGGATCCTACCCAGTTCGGCTTTGTTAAGGGCAGATCCTGCCGCTTAAATCTGGTTGACTTCTTTGAGACAGTCACCAAGGCCATTGAAGGTGGTCCACACTGCCTACCTGGACCTCGCAAAAGCCTTCGATACAATACCCCACTCGGGCATCATAGATAAACTAACCAGCTTAAATATAAACCCCTATGTCACTAGATGGGTCGCAAACTGGCTCAAGGACAGAACCCACATGGTTAGAATAGCTGGTGCCATGTCAGACTCCAAACTAGTTACAAGTGGTGTCCCACAGGGCTCAGTCTTGGGACCTCTCTTGTTCGGTATATATTTCTCGGAGGTACAGGCCAACACGGAAGGACTGTGGCTGACCAAGTTCGCAGATGACTGTAAACTGGGTGCCATAATCAACTCTCCAGCTGACACTAGCATCCTCCAAAAGGGCCTCATAGAAACAGACAACTGGTGCCAGAGCCATGGCCTCAAGCTAAACGCCAAAAAGTGTATAGTCATCCCCTTTGGCAAAAACAAAGTGCCCACAAATTACCACATAGGTGGCAATCCATTAAGTACGGAAGAAGTAATTAGGGACGTGGGGACCCAAGTTGATAGCAATCTCTCATTTGACAACCACGTGGCCAAAGTGGTTAGGAAAACCTTCTATTTAGCCCACCTAATCATGAAGGGATTCACATCTAGATCAGGGGAGGTCATTGTGCCTCTTTACTCATCCCTCATCAGGCCCATAATTGAGTACAATGTCCCTTTTGGGATGTATCTTACCAGACACCTGCAGCAACTGGAAAGACCCCAAAAGTACCTCACCAAGAGGATCAAAGGGCTCAAACAGATGCCATATGCTGCCCGGTTAAAGAAACTCCAGCTCTACTCAGTGGCATATCGCCTGCTCAGAGGCGATCTGTGCCTGACGTATAAAGCCATGTCCAACCCGGAATTAATGGACATGCTGCACCTCAGAAAATCCAAATCCCATTGAGCTACGCGCTCGAGAGACTTGAACCTCAGCACTGAAATATAGGACATGCTGGAGGGACAGATTCATAACCCAGAGGCTCCCTTCAATCTGGAATAAAATCCCAGTCCAGGTTAAGCAGAGTCCCTCATTGACTCAAGAGGAATCTTGAGTGGATGGGAGATCGTAGGTTTACCCCGGGTATCACTTCTGTCAGTGTTAGACAGAGGCACAGTATACTAACCTTAAAAAAAAGGGCATAGCAAAATACATTTAAAATGGGTGGCGAAAGCCAAACACATTCTGGCTAGGCTTCTAAATGACCTAGGGCAGATTGCCTATTAGGAACCTATGAACATATTTATTACCCCAAACTGAATTCAAGCATCATTAAAGCAAATTATGACAACTGATACATATAAAACTTATTAATGTTAAATATTATCCTACTGCTAAATAAAGAAACTACATGTACACCAAGCAAAACTATCCAATATAATCACAATTCACCAGCAACCAGCAATATCCAGTGCAACATGTAAACATGCCACTAGCAAGGCCATAATTGCACAAAGTACAGGCGAAATGGTGACTCAACATTCGGAACAATGGAAGTGATACATGTTTGTGCAACACTTAAAAATACATTACAAGGCACATTTCAGCACACCATCACATCTAGTACATTGTTTAATTACTAAATGTCTAAATACAAGTTACCAATATTATACACAATACTAGGTACTGAATACTGAGATAAATAATCATTTAATAAAACTTCACAATATTTCAAAATGGCTTTCACTAAAAACGGACACATTGCAGAATTCTCTGCCCATGTACTTAGCATACAAGCCCACCTTGATTTCACAAACTCAATGAAAAAAGCATCACAATTTTTTGGCTAATTTGTTTCCATGTTCTCATGTAAGTAAAATTTACAAGCCCACCTTGATTTCACAAACTCAATGAAAAAAGCATCACAATTTTTTTGCTAATTTGTTTCCATGTTCTCGTGTAAGTAAAATTAACAAGCACCTGTTACACAACAAATCCACTTACCTAATTCTATCACTCATTTCACCTCCTAGTCACACACTTACATCGGTGTTTGGACACCTGCCCCACTTTAAATAAACATGAATTATCTCTTACTCTTTATTCTTCCTACCGGTAATTCTATATCTTCATCTCTCTACTCAATCTATAAAATTTGTTTTAAGGTCAAAAGTGTACTCTATAGTAGCTATAATGTTATTATTTTGCTATCATACTGTATATTTCCAGTTCTATATTCGGAACATTTTAACCAAGTGCCCAGACTAAATACGTAAACGGTCTAAAAATACCAGTGTTCCATCCCAGTTATAAAATTAAAATACACATACTTGTGGTATCTGTGATCATAAACTTACAGTATGAAGTACAGGTACGACTGCACTTAGCTTATAACATTTCTTGTATTGTTAAATATTCTGTAACTTTCATTTCTTTAACAGTACTGATTTCTATCTGGAAACAGACACTGTACGACATTTGACTTTAAATGAAAACGTTCACAATTAAAAAATGGTTGCAGTCACACACACACACTAGCCCTCTGGCTTGCAGTCACACACACACACACACACACACACTAGCCCCCTGGCTTGCAGTCACACACACACACACTAGCCCCCTGGCTTGCAGTCACACACACACACTAGCCCCCTGGCTTGCAGTCACACACACACACACACACACACACACACACACACACACACACACACACACACACACACACACACACACACACTAGCCCCCTGGCTTGCAGTCACACACACACACTAGCCCCCTGGCTTGCAGTCACACACACACACACACACACACACTAGCCCCCTTGCTTGCAGTCACACACACACACACACACACACACTAGCCCCCTTGCTTGCAGTCACACACACACACTAGCCCCCTTGCTTGCAGTCTCACACACACACACACACACACTAGCCCCCTTGCTTGCAGTCACACACACACACACTAGCCCCCTTGCTTGCAGTCACACACACACACTAGCCCCTTTGCTTGCAGTCACACACACACACTAGCCCCCTTGCTTGCAGTCACACACACACACACAAGCCCCCTTGCTTGCAGTCACACACACACACACACACACACTTGCCCCCTTGGCTGCAGTCACACACACTTGCCCCCTTGCTTGCAGTTGCCCACATACACAGACATGCACACACTTGTCCCGTTCCAGCAGTCACACACACTTGCCCCCTTGATAGCAGTCACACACACTTGCCCACACTTGGCCCCTTGCTTGAAGTCAGACACACAGATACACACACACACACACATATAATTATATTGCTTGTACAATGCAGTAAAGTTTTATTGTTTTAATTGTTAAAATATTCCTGAAAACAGTGAAACTAAATGCATGCACCCATAAAGACAGTACTACCCAATTCAGAACATTTCCATCACAAGTCTAGTCAAACTCAAGTCGAGTAAAACAAGCAGCACTAAATGCAAACCACTTCTCCTTGGACTACAGTTCTAATTATAATTTATATTCAGCTTTACTAAACTACCAAGTAACACAGCCAAGCAACGTGCTGCAACTAGCAATCACTGTGATACCCCCACTTGTAGAAATGTTGGTTATCCAAAACAAATCTGCTGGCTGAAAACAACTATCTACTGGCTTCATGGGTAAAACATGATCACAGTAAAAAATGAAAAGCAAACATGACATCAGCTCAGAATACACTGCAACGAGTATGTCACAATTTGAAATGTCTCAGGCTGACAGCGATGGTCCTGACATGTCATACCTATGAACCTCAGTGCACTAAATCTGGACTAAGCCATACATAAGTGGGAGAAAGGCACAAGTACAAATTTTAAATATTGCTCTTACAAACTTAGAAAGATCATCCAACAGTAGGTCTTGCATTAATATGAATTTTCGAAAGGGTATTTTAATGTGAAACTGAAATGTCTGCCATTATTTTCTATCATTCTATAATGTTTTGCCACTAACTGTCCACAAAAAACCACCACAACATTATGTTAAATGGTCCGAAAATGTGAATCAAGAAGATAAATTAGCCAGACAATACAGCTGGGAAGCTGTCAAAGAAGGGGCACGTTATTACTCCTAAGTGGAGCAGCTGTCAAAAAAAAAAAAAATTGAAATGCATTTCTGAAAAGAAAGTAATCCCAAACTAGATTACTACATGTAATTGTAAACCCTCCATGTTTTCTGGCGAAACTATTATTTTTGGGGAGAGATTATTAGGTGAAAAGAAACATTTAGAGCCAAATCCATGGTCAGTTTAGAGGTTGAGATATGCCTAATTCTATAAAGCAATTTATAGAAATTTGACTAGCAACCTGTTAATGCAGGTAATCTGGGCAAGGCCAAATATGTTGGGGGGACATCTAAACAGTACTAGAAATGTATCTCGTATAAACAGAGACAGTTGATAGAAGAGGTCTGGCTTTAGCATGCTTTTTCCTTGCTTGCAGTCTCACACAGACACTTGTCCCCTGGCTTGCAGTCACACACACACACACACACTAGCCCCCTGGCTTGCAGTCACACACACACACACACACACACACACACACACACACACACACACACACACACACAGCCCCTGGCTTGCACACACACACACACACACACACTAGCCCCCCTGGCTTGCAGTCACACACACACACACTAGCCCCCCTGGCTTGCAGTCACACACACACACTAGCCCCCCTTGCTTGCAGTCACACACTAGCCCCTGGCTTGCAGTCACACACACACACACACACACACACACACACACACACACACACACACACACACACAAGCCCCTTGCTTGCAGTCACACACACACTAGCCCCCTTGCTTGCAGTCACACACACACACACACACACACACACACACAAGCCCCCTTGCTTGCAGTCACACACACACTAGCCCCCTTGCTTGCAGTCACACACACACACACACACACACACACACACACACACACACACACACACACACACACACACACACACACACAAGCCCCTTGCTTGCAGTCACACAAACACTAGCCCCTTGCTTGCAGTCACACACACACACACACACACACACACACACACACACACACACACACACACACACACACACAAGCCCCCTTGCTTGCAGTCACACACACACACTAGCCCCCTTGCTTGCAGTCACACACACACACACACACACACTAGTCCCCTTGCTTGCAGTCACACGCACACACACACACACACACACTACCCCCCTTGCTTGCAGTCACACTAACACACAGAATAGCCCCTTGCTTGCAGTCTCACACACACACACACACACACTAGCCCCCTTGCTTGCAGTCACACACACACACACTAGCCCCCTTGCTTGCAGTCACACACACACACTAGCCCCTTTGCTTGCAGTCACACACACACACTAGCCCCCTTGCTTGCAGTCACACACACACACACAAGCCCCCTTGCTTGCAGTCACACACACACACACACACACACTTGCCCCCTTGGCTGCAGTCACACACACTTGCCCCCTTGCTTGCAGTTGCCCACATACACAGACATGCACACACTTGTCCCGTTCCAGCAGTCACACACACTTGCCCCCTTGATAGCAGTCACACACACTTGCCCACACTTGGCCCCTTGCTTGAAGTCAGACACACAGATACACACACACACACACATATAATTATATTGCTTGTACAATGCAGTAAAGTTTTATTGGGTGTTTTAATTGGGTTAAAATATTCCTGAAAACAGTGAAACTAAATGCATGCACCCATAAAGACAGTACTACCCAATTCAGAACATTTCCATCACAAGTCTAGTCAAACTCAAGTCGAGTAAAACAAGCAGCACTAAATGCAAACCACTTCTCCTTGGACTACAGTTCTAATTATAATTTATATTCAGCTTTACTAAACTACCAAGTAACACAGCCAAGCAACGTGCTGCAACTAGCAATCACTGTGATACCCCCCACTTGTAGAAATGTTGGTTATCCAAAACAAATCTGCTGGCTGAAAACAACTATCTACTGGCTTCATGGGTAAAACATGATCACAGTAAAAAATGAAAAGCAAACATGACATCAGCTCAGAATACACTGCAACGAGTATGTCACAATTTGAAATGTCTCAGGCTGACAGCGATGGTCCTGACATGTCATACCTATGAACCTCAGTGCACTAAATCTGGACTAAGCCATACATAAGTGGGAGAAAGGCACAAGTACAAATTTTAAATATTGCTCTTACAAACTTAGAAAGATCATCCAACAGTAGGTCTTGCATTAATATGAATTTTCGAAAGGGTATTTTAATGTGAAACTGAAATGTCTGCCATTATTTTCTATCATTCTATAATGTTTTGCCACTAACTGTCCACAAAACCACCACAACATTATGTTAAATGGTCCTAAAATGTGAATCAAGAAGATAAATTAGCCAGACAATACAGCTGGGAAGCTGTCAAAGAAGGGGCACGTTATTACTCCTAAGTGGAGCAGCTGTCAAAAAAAAAAAAAAATTGAAATGCATTTCTGAAAAGAAAGTAATCCCAAACTAGATTACTACATGTAATTGTAAACCCTCCATGTTTTCTGGCGAAACTATTATTTTTGGGGAGAGATTATTAGGTGAAAAGAAACATTTAGAGCCAAATCCATGGTCAGTTTAGAGGTTGAGATATGCCTAATTCTATAAAGCAATTTATAGAAATTTGACTAGCAACCTGTTAATGCAGGTAATCTGGGCAAGGCCAAATATGTTGGGGGGACATCTAAACAGTACTAGAAATGTATCTCGTATAAACAGAGACAGTTGATAGAAGAGGTCTGGCTTTAGCATGCTTTTTCCTTGCTTGCAGTCTCACACAGACACTTGTCCCCTGGCTTGCAGTCACACACACACACACACACTAGCCCCCTGGCTTGCAGTCACACACACACACACACACACACACACACTAGCCCCCTGGCTTGCAGTCACACACACACACACACACACACTAGCCCCCTGGCTTGCAGTCTCACACACACACACTAGCCCCCTGGCTTGCAGTCACACACACACACTAGCCCCCTGGCTTGCAGTCACACACACACACTAGCCCCCTGGCTTGCAGTCACACACACACACTAGCCCCCTGGCTTGCAGTCACACACACACACTAGCCCCCTTGCTTGCAGTCACACACTAGCCCCCTTGCTTGCAGTCACACACTAGCCTCCTTGCTTGCAGTCACACACACACACACACACACACACACACACACACACACACACACACACACACACACAAGCCCCTTGCTTGCAGTCACACACACACTAGCCCCCTTGCTTGCAGTCACACACACACACACACACACACACACACACACACACACACACACACACACACACACACAGCCCCTTGCTTGCAGTCACACACACACTAGCCCCTTGCTTGCAGTCACACACACACACACACACACACACACACACACACACACACACACACACACACACACACACACACACACACACTAGCCCCTTGCTTGCAGTCACACACACACACACACACACACACACACACACACACACACACACACTAGCCCCTTTCTTGCAGTCACACACACACACACACACACACACACACACACACACACACACACACACACTAGCGCCCTTGCTTGCAGTCACACACACACACTAGCCCCTTGCTTGCAGTCACACACACACACACACACACACACACACACACACACACACACACACACACACACACACACACACACACAAGCCCCCTTGCTTGCAGTCACACACACACACACACACACACACACCCCCTTGCTTGCAGTCACACACACACACACACAAGCCCCTTGCTTGCAGTCACACACACACTTCCCCCTTGCTTGCCGTCACACACACACACACACACACACACACACTTGCCCCTTGCTTGCAGTCACACACACACACTTGCCCCTTGCTTGCAGTCACACACACACACACACACACACACACACACACACACACACACACTTGCCCGTTGCTTGCAGTCACACACACACACACACACACACACACACACACACACACACACACACACACACTTGCCCCTTGCTTGCAGTCACACACACACTAGACCCCTTGCTTGCAGTCACACACACACTTGCCCCTTGCTTGCAGTCACACACAGACACACACACAAACACACACTTGCCCGTTGCTTGCAGTCACACACACACACTAGCCCCCTTGCTTGCAGTCACACACACACACTTGCCCCTTGCTTGCAGTCACACACACACACACACACACACACACACACACACACACACACACACACACACACACTTATTTTTCACTGCAGAATAGTAAAAGGGCAACGGGCGCCCTTACAAACAAAAATGAAGCAGAACATGTGTACGTATTCTAATTTATGAATGGAAACATACCAGTTAACGGAGGAACACAATTAAAGCTGTGACAATCTGTAGAAAAGCTTCATGTCACACGCAACGCGCCTAACCACAGTACAGTCTCAAAAACCCAATAATCAACACTTCATAGGTTTATACTAGGCTATCTGCCCTAAGGCATTTATAAGCCTAGCACAAAGTTTTGTGGCTTACGCCACCCCTTATGTTAAAAAATACTGTGCCCATTATAGGTTCATAGGTTCATAGGTTCATACTAGGCTATCTGCCCGAGGGCATTTACAAGCCTAGCCCATCGTTTTGTGGCTTACGCCACCCCTTTAGTATGGGGAACTATACC
This sequence comes from Protopterus annectens, assembly GCF_019279795.1. NCBI lineage: Eukaryota > Metazoa > Chordata > Ceratodontiformes > Protopteridae > Protopterus > Protopterus annectens. The sequence continues at coordinate 1,864,495,552 of NC_056729.1, forward strand.
CATTATTTTGCTGTGCCTCTGTCGAGCAGTGACACTGAGGTAATCCCTGGGGTATATCTGCGATCTCCCATCCATTGGTCAAGATTTCTCTTGAACAAGGCCAGCGAGGTGCTCTGCCTCACATGTACCGGATTCTGTTCCACAGCATAGGGAGTCTTTGGGTGATGAATCTATCCCTCCAGCACGTCCTATTAATAGCCGTGTCGAGGTTTAAGTCTCCCGCCTTGTGGCTCTGATGGATCTAGATTTTTGAGGTGAAGCATATTCATCAAATCTGGGTTTGACATGGCCTTGTATGTTAGGCAAAGGTCACCTCTGATAAAGCGCTAAGCGATTGAATCGAGCTGCAGTTCTTTCAGTCGGGCAGCATAGGATAGATTTTTGAGACCCTTTATCCTTTTGGTGAGGAACTTTGTGGCCTCTCCAGCTGCTGCAAGTGTCGGGTCAGATACATTCCGAATGGGGCATTGTACTCAATCATTGGTCTGATGAGTGATGAGTAAAGGGAGACTATAACCTCCCTTGATCTAGATGAGAATCCCTTCATGATAAGGTGGGCAATGTAGAAGGTCTTCCTAACTACTTTAGCTACATGGGTGTCGAATGACAGACTACTATCAACCTGGGTCCCCAGGTCCCTGATAACTTCTTCTGTGCTCAGTGGATTGCCTCCTATTTGGTAGCTAGGGGTAACCTTGTTTTTATGGCGGACGACACCGGAGAAGGAAGCACATTCCCTACAGCAACACCGCGAGTTTTGAGGCATGATAGTAATGGCTCACAGCCTAATCTAACGCAGCTGATTGAAGTGCTTTTGCACCGAGTGGATGCCTTAACCCAGAAGGTAAATGCCTTTTCTATTTTGGCTGACCCACAACAGCTTCGACATTTCAACAACACTGATAACAGCTCTTCTAATGCTGGTTCCGACGTAGGATCTATCCCCAACGGACAAGGGTCACCCAGGCTGGTTTCTTTGCCACAAACCAGCAGTGATGAGACTGCCAGAAGTTCGCAACAACCTTTGCCAATTGTGGTCAGTCAACCTTTGAGAACCGTAGCGGGAGGGTCGGAACAGGATAGAAGGTACGGTTCTGCTAACCAGCAGGTTGATGGTATACCTGTTTTAAACAGTTTTCTAAATAATAACTGTTTTTTTGCTGTCAATAATTCTACGGAAGGTAATACAACACCTTCCGTGGCTGAAAATAACTATTTAGACATCAAGATCGATATGCTGGATACAAAATTATTCAAATTTAAAAAACTCCAGCTAGAGACCGCCTATTTAGAAGAATGTATCAGAAATAAAGTGGTTCCCAAAGGGCTACGCCAGTGGCGTTTTCCGGCTGGTTTAACTGGAACTTCTTCTTTTTACAAAGAACTTATCGAGCTTTTTGATAGGCAGGGTTTTGAGTTTTTACATGCCTTAATTGCTTATTATAATACTGATATCAGCAAGTTGAAAAATGAACTAGAGATATTAGAAACTGATATCAAATCACATGCTGATTTTATGAAATATAAACATGACTACTGCAGAGTTTTTGTTAGCATCAATGCTAGCATTGATAAATTGATTGCTAATAAGAAAAAGAAGTTAGCACGTGACATTAGAGAGTATGCTAACAATGAAGCCTATCCGAAATTAACACAGGCTCAAACACCAACAGGAGCCCATTTACAAACTGATGTTTCCCATGCCGAGCAAACTGGGCCTAATACGAATAACATTAATAATAATGGGGGCAATAATAGACCACCTGTTAGACGTAGCCCAAGGTTAAATGGCAACAACAATAATAATAACAACTTTACGGTAACAGATGGTGAACTACCCTCTGTTTCCACAGATTTTCCTGGTATCAATAACAATCTAAATAACCAGGATTTTCAGATGGGCAACAACTACAGGGTCAACCCTCGCCCTCAACCTCAGAGACAGAACACTTCAACGAACAGGAGACGTGGCCGCAGGAGATGACACAAGAGCAGCGCATTGGAATAGATCCAATCGTGTATAAAAGCTCTCATGGTGACTTTACAGTATACAATTACACTTGCCTGAATATTGCACAAGATATTATTGATTTTTTAGCTAAGGATTTTTCCTTTGTCCCAGGTCGTAACATGAATATAGGTAGACTAATTGTTGATTTGAAAGTCTTCATACGGAAATTAAATTTAAACCAACTTATGGGTAACAATTCATCAGCTGGTAGTCTACTTAGAGTGGCTAGTACCTATAATCCTCCCTTACACGGAACTTTACAAACATTTGAAAAAATTTGCGAAATGGACCTATGGGCTATTAGAAATCAAACCATTTATAGTACTCAAAAAAATCCGTACAACATTACCCCCCTACAAAAAGATTTTATAGATATGGTAAAAGATTGTCAGATTAGGGTCATGAAACCCGACAAGGGTGGGGGTCTAGCCTTTATGGACCATTATAAATATGTTGAGTACCTGGTTGCACATTTGGAGTCACCAGCTTACCAAATTTCATCTACTAATGAAATCAATGGAGCCTATAGAAAAATCAATAGCATGCTTTATGATTTACTTTTGGAGGGATATATCAACACTGAAACTCTCAACTACCTCACTATGCCAGCTCCCAAAATTCCACTCTTTTTTGGTACCCCGAAACTTCATAAAGGACTTATTTCGCCCTCATTTAGACCAATAATAGATGGAAGAGGGTCTATTACTCAGGGATGTGCCAAGTACGTAGATAATATTTTGAAGCCTTTGATTAACTCAGAAATGCACATATGCAAAGATTCTTGGTCCTTCCTCAAAAATATTAATACCCTAATATATAATGACAGTATGGTATTTCTCACTATTGACATTAGGGACCTATATACTGTCATTCCCCAACAAATTGGTCTTGTATGGGTCAGAGAGTTCATGTTGCGTAAAAATGTTGAACATGATGTCATCAATTTGATTGAAACCCTCTTAGAAATTGTATTGTCTAACAATTTCTTCACCTTCGAAGGGAAGTTTTATCTACAAACTTCGGGTGTAGCTATGGGCTCGCCCTGCGGGGGATCTTTTGCCAACGCAGTTCTAGCCCATTGGGAGTTTAATTACTTATTCAAAGAAGAACTGTTTTCAAAATATGTCTCCTGGTATACACGATACCAGGATGACATTTTTTGTATATGGGAAGGCCACAGTGATCTGATCCCGTCATTTATAGAGAACATCACTAAATTAACTGATTTTCTTGAATTTACATATAAATTTGACGACACAGAGATCAATTATCTTGACATCACATTAATTAAAGACTCGTCTAATCAAAGGCTAAAAAGTAAAATATTTAGGAAGTCAACTTATTCTAATGCTTTTCTTCATTTTTCCAGCAACCACCCCTACCACCAAAAGAAATCGGTGGTTAAGGGTCAGATGGTGAGGGCAGCTCGTATGGTGAGTGATCTAGATGACTTCCGTTTAGAATGTAATAACCTATTTGACATGTTTATTGCCAGAGGGTATCCCCGGCGACTATTATCTAACATCTTAAGTGAAGTCACTAATAAAAGGCAAATCGGTCACTTCATGCCCTTGCTTTCTGACCAATGTAGTAATGATCTACAATATCTGAATGATCATTCACATTCAACAACTTCAGGTAACATCAATTCTATAAATGAAAACAATAGATTCAATACTAGTTTTATACAGACTTATTGTTTTGATTCATTTAGAATCAGAGAAGTTGTGAATAAAAATTGGGAGATAATAAAGGAAGATAAAACACTGTGTTCTGTATTGGGGGATCGCCCCAAGGTTACATACAGAAGGGGGGAAAATTTGAAGAGCATTTTTCAAAGAAATACAGTTCGTAGGTCTAATAGACAGTGGGGTATGTTTAGATGTGGTGTATGTCCACAATGTAAATTCATTAGAGTAACAACAGCATGCACAATAAATGAGAAAGAATATAAGTGTAATGGGCATTATGATTGTGATTCTAAAGCCATCATTTATGCAGCTATTTGTGATTCTTGTAAAGCCTTCTATATCGGTAAAACCGAAAGAAGGCTAAAAAATAGAATCTATGAACATCAATATGCTGTTAAAAAACTCGATGTCAATAATGCTCTTGCAAGGCATTGCCTTGAGTCCCCGGGACATAGGTTCTATTTTTTTGTATTACAACAGCGTGAGATTGATCTAAGAGGAGGGCCATGGCAGATTCTGTTAGAGATCGATGAACTGCTTTGGCAGATCAGGACTAGGGCTCATGTTTTCCCTGGCATTAATGAAAGCCTTTCTATCAAATGTGTATTAAAATGGTTATCTCTTAACAGGTAAAAAATTATAATTATAATTTATTTATATGTACATATTTTTTACCAATTTTTATAAAAGCCCCGTATAAGGTTATATTAGTTAAATGGCCATTTGCAATAATAAAATGTAATTATTATCTAGAATTAATGAGTTGCTAGGGGCCATTTCTTAAATTACATCAAGGCACAATTTTTTCATTTATTTGGTCATTGTATTCTACTTGTAATTAGGTTTTATATTTGATATATCAGTTTCTCCGCTTCAACTCATAACAGTATTGGAGTGGAGGAATTTAGTTAATCACATTGGTAGCAAATGGTTTCCAATGTTTAAATTTACCAAAATTGTCAAACAAACTTTTTTGTTTGTCATTTTGGTTAATTTTGCTAACATGATATGTGTTTATAGTTATAGGCTTCAACCGCAAGCAGTAGCACTATGTGAAGTTTCAGATACGGTTCCCATAATTTATGCATAAAAACAGCCTAGGGTTCCCTCCTTGTACATACCTTCAGTAGTAGTAATACCCTAATAGGTTCTATAATGACATCAATAGCATGTAAATATGAAGCATTAATTATGAAATAATTGCTTATATTTAAACATGGATAAGGGTATAAGTTCATAATATTTTGTATGCTTTTTTAATAAAACTTGGTTTGAATTTTAAGGTTAGTAACATAATAAGGCATTTGGACCATTAGTTTTAGTTCTTTAAGGTTGTCATGGTTTTATTTGATTGCAAAATGCACTTTATTTTGATAGGTTAGTTATTTTCAATATGAATGTATATAATAAATGTTTTGTAAATTCGTGGTTGTCTGATGAAGGCGGGTTATATGAACCTGCCGAAAGCGCTTACGTTTACCTGGCTGTAATTGTGGAATAAATCTGTGCTTTTTATTTCTCTTATTGTGTGCTGTCCGTGTTTCTTGCTGCTCAAGAGTGGGCCCAGGACTGAGCCCTGTGGGACACCACTTGTGACAGGCTTTGAGTCTGACATGGCGCCAGCAACTCTGACCCTGTGGGTTCTGTCACTCAGCCAGTTTGCAACCCATCTTGTGATGTATGGGTTAACATTTAAGCTGATGAGTTTTTCAATGATACCCGAGTGGGGTATTGTATCGAAGGCCTTAGCCAGATCGAGGTAGGCTGTATGGACTGCCTTTCCCTCATCAATGGCTTTGGTGACTGTTTCAAAAAGTCAACCAAGTTTAAAAGGCATGATCTGCCTTTGACAAAGCCAAACTGGGTTGGATCCAAAGTCTGCAAATTCCCTATGTCTTTATTTATGAGGTCCATTATGATCCTCTCCATGGCTTTGCAGATAAGGCTTGTCAAGCTAATGGGCGGTAATTTCCAGGGTCGGTGGAGGCACCGCCTTTGTGAAGTGGGACCACAGTTGCAGTGCGCCACTCCTGGAGTGCGTATCCAGAGGTAAGACTTTGATTAAACAGCTGTCCTAGCTGTGGGTTTAATTCCTCATTGAGTTCGTGGAGCACACAGCCGGGGACACCATCAGGTCCCATGGATGCTGTGTTTTTGCTTTGGAGAGAGCAGTTCTCACTTGGGCGCTGGAGATGTTTGGGGGCTGCAATCGTTTGGTATAGATATCTCTCCTTTGGGGAGGGGAGAAGTTTGCACTGAACCTGTCAGCCAGTATGTTGGCAATGTCTGTAGGATCAGTAATCTTCACATCATTTTGAACTAGTTCTGAGCATATCTGGGAGTTTCCTCCTAGGTTTCTAACATAGCTAAAGAAGGCCTTATGATTGTCTTTTGAGTCTTTAGCTATTTTTCTCTCGAAATTTGCTTTGGATGATTTTATGAGAGCTCTTAGTTTTTGACTTATAGTGATCAAGGGTGTCTTACCTTTTAAGGATTTTGCTCTATCTTGTAGTAGCTTCCTCCTTTTGTTGTAGAGTTTGTTTATGGCTGGGGTCCACCAGACTGGACGCTTGCCTTTGGTACAAAGAGTCTTTGTTTTGCTTGGGATTGCCTTATCCATGCAGTCCTGCAGGTGCTGGTAGAAGGCATTTGTAAGTGATTCAGCGGCTTGAGTACTGTTTTCCGCTGGCTCGGTGGCCTTAAAGGAGACCACACTAGTCTTTAGAAGTGTGAAGTCGGCTTTTGGGAAGTTCTTTACTGTGGTCTTTTTTATTTCAGGTGGGGGTGGGATGAGGACCTCTAGCGAGATTAGTTTGTGATCTGATCTCACCAGTGAGGGGTATACTTCCGGTGTTGAACATTGTGCTCCCATGTTCGTGATGATGAGATCAAGTATGTTATCTCCTCTTGTGGGAATGGTGACTAGTTGTTCCATGGCATTTGAGTTTATGAATTCCAGGAACTTTTGGGCTAGGGTGTTTGGGCTTGAGTAGTGTTCCCAGTCTATATTTGGGTAATTGAAGTCACCTAGTATGATGGTGTTTGGTGATACATTTATCCTCTAGTGTTTTCAGGAAGGCCATGTGAGGTTCCTGAGTTTGTGAGGGTGGCCTGTAACATGCTACTATTTGCAGAGCAGTCTTGCCTACGGTTAATTGCACCTGGATGGTCTCCGATGCATCATGCGTTGCCACCAGTCTTGAGGTGTGGGTGTCCTTGATGAATATGGATACCCCCCCTCCTTTCTTGGTATTTTCCTGATTTTGGGGCCGGAACGCATGATATGAGGTAAAACCTGATAGCGCTGGGGTGCTCTCAGGAGCCTTGAACCAGGTTTCTGTCACAGCACAGACATCGATGTTCTCCATACTGAGAAGGGCCTCGAGTGCGTGCATTTTGAGATTTAGACTTCTGGCATTGAGCAGCATTACCCTTAGTTTTTTTCCTTTTTGTGTTCCAGGGTGGTAGGTTTAGAATTTGAGCCTTGCCTAAAAAGGCACTATGGGGTGGCAAGAGCCTTTGTCAATATCCGAATCCCAGGGTGACAGGTGCAAGCCGTCCCTTGCGAGCAGCGTGGCTTGTCCAGCATGTCATCCCAGGCAGACAGATACTGGATCCCTTTGAATGACACCAGTGTTTAAGCCAATTGTTAAAGCTGATCATCTTATCTCTGTATTGTGGCATCATTCTTGGTGAAGGTAGGATACTGCTCAAGGTCAGGGTCATACCTGCCTGGGCTACATAATCAGAGAGCTCCTCAATGTCTCTTTTCATGTAGTCCAAGGAGGTACATCTCAGGTCGTTTACACCAGCGTGGACAATGACTGAGTCATATTTGTACCTGCTGTTGAGAGACCTGAGTGCTTGCGTTATGTGGCGGATTCTAGCGCCCGACAGACAGCTTACTGTGACCTTCTCCTTACTCAGTCTGGTGAGTGGGACATCAGTGTGTCTGACTATGGAGTCACCAATGACTAGTGTGTCTGGCATTGTGTTTGGCCTTAAGGGCTGTGACTGTTTGACACTCTGACTGTGAGGTCTATGTGTTGCAGGTGTTGTGTTCTGAGGTGGTGGTTGTTTGGGTGTCTGCTTTGGTGGCCTCTGCTGTTTTGGTAGATTTTGATCAGAGCCTCCAGTATGTCTTTGTGTGTTTATGTGTATGATTTGAGGTTGTAATGGTACTATGTGAGACTGGGTCTATAGTGTGTGTGGTAACCTTCCCTCCTGACTGGTCTTGCCAGTCCTATGTTGAGAGAGCTCAGCCTCCAGTTTGGCCGTATAGTTGCATCTCGCATGTATTTGTGTTTTGTGGGAGGAGGAGAGGGTTGTCTGTGTACATGAGGCAATTGTAACATTGCCTCAATATTCCCAGGTTCACCAGCTGAGCAGGAGATGACACTAGCAACTGATCCTCGACATGCTAGAAGGATAGACAAAAACTTTAAAAAGATTCCGGGGATGTGGGTGACCGAGAAATGGGGGTTGCCTTTTGGGGTGCTATCTATAAGAGTGCCGTATCAAGGTAATAAGTACTGTAGGAGCAAGTGCTAGGTTTAACAGATAGAGAATAGTCTACTTAGAGTCAAGTAGAGATGATCTTTTAGTTATAGGATACGCTGATTAGATGAGTAGTATAGGTCGAGGAAGGTAGTTTCAAGGAAAATTTGAAGAGTGGACTTTAGGTAGCCGAATAGTTTAAACCTGCTTAACCGGGCTGCCCTAGTGTGCAACAGTGGCAGCTCCGCTAAATCGCTAAATCGCTAAATCGGCGCTAATGCGTAAACGTCTTTATAGCAGGGGCTGGAAAAGACAGGAAATGACCCAAAATGGCCAATAAACTACAAGTTACTGCCTTAAACCACTCCTCTGAGGACAAACAGGCAGCTCAGTACTCCCTACTCCCACTAGTGAGTAAAGAAACTACCCCTTGACCAAACAAGGAAAATGGAGAAAACAGGAACCAAGACAAAGCCCAGGGATCAGCAAAATCTGGTCTCTGGAACACTAGTTAGGAAAGTATGGAAAGCAAGGATATTTTTTGTTTTTTTCAAGTTTTTTTACAGACAAGCAGAAAACACAATAAATGCTATGATTTTCGATTAAATGCTATCAAAAGCTATTACACTTGAGTGTATTAGCCTGTAGTTTAACTTTTAGGCAAAACTTAAACTATCAAGTGCAGTAAACAGTTTTAACTTATAAACACAGAAAAAACAGTGCAAACTTTGATAAAATAAGCAGAAACAGTAGTCGAAAGGCACAAAAAGTCGAAAAAGCCAAGAAAAATACTTAAAATCTGGAAAGGTAGTCTTTTCTGGTCTCTGCTGCTAGAGGAACACTGCTGGCCACCACGAGGAGCTGTGCTGAGTTCTCAATAGCTGGAAAAGCCCGCCAAAACGTGCTTTATAGCAGGGGCTGGAAAAGACAGGAAATGACCCAAAATGGCCAATAAACTACAAGTTACTGCCTTAAACCACTCCTCTGAGGACAAACAGGCAGCTCAGTACTCCCTACTCCCACTAGTGAGTAAAGAAACTACCCCTTGACCAAACAAGGAAAATGGAGAAAACAGGAACCAAGACAAAGCCCAGGGATCAGCAAAATCTGGTCTCTGGAACACTAGTTAGGAAAGTATGGAAAGCAAGGATATTTTTTTGTTTTTTCAAGTTTTTTTACAGAAAAGCAGAAAACACAATAAATGCTATGATTTTCGATTAAATGCTATCAAAAGCTAGTACACTTGAGTGTATTAGCCTGTAGTTTAACTTTTAGGCAAAACTTAAACTATCAAGTGCAGTTTGTAGTGCCTCTGTCCAGCAGTGACACACATGATTCCTGGGGTAAACCTACAATCTCCCATGCACTGGTCAAGATTTCTCTTGAACACAGCCAGCGAGGTGTCTCATGAAGTTTCCTGTAGCACTTATTTCTCCCCCGGACCCTTAACTTTACAAGTTGGACCAACTTTTCTCCCCTTCACTTTATATGTTGTACCAACTGAATAAGTGTTATTTCTTCATTGTGCTGAGCAAGCCCTGCACAATTATACCAATCTGCCTAAAACAGACTCTACAGACTATCAAGTCAATGGATCTAATAGGATACATTTTTTGGCCATCACAAATGCATTTTACCTCCACTTTTTGGTTGCTATTAATTTATTCTTACACACCAGGGTACCCTTGGCAAAGAAATCATAATTCCAGAATGCAGCTGAGCTTGAACATCCATTCCTTCTAAAGGTACATTTTACAAGCTTAGCTTTATTACAGTGACTCACAGCTAAATCAGTCATCATAGATGTTGGAACAAGTGCAGTTAAAGCATTCATTTCAGTTTTCCCACTACTGTAAAAATCACCCACTTTGGTGTTAGCAGTATAGAACATAGCAATGTGACCTCTTCCCCACATTTATAACAAATGAATACACTATTTGTTTATTTTTCATGGCAGGTAATACATTTCTTACTGTACTTACTGCATTGTGAGAAACAGACAACTTATTTTTAAGCATTGTGTCATTAATTAATAAGCATTCAACTAAAATTATTAGCATATCAGCATCTTTGGGATCACTTTGCAGCATCAATTTGCATATAATTGAGCACCCACAAACTCAAATCACAAAATATTGATATAAAAAGCTCAAACATCAAAATGCCTAAAAACAAAAGAAAAACAATATTTTTGCAGGAAGACGTGCCCTTCCCGCATACCCCATACCTCCTGCTACTTGTATATACCAACTCCAAAACAGAGCAACAAGGGAAGTTCCCAACCCACACTGTACCCTGATTTCACATAAAGTAATGCTGGCACACTGATCATCTGACTATTTAATCATTTGTGTTGGCATTAAAATTGTTTGATATTCAGAATGTTTGACTAATTATAGTTTTTCCCCCATTTTCTTATTTAGTAGGTAAACCTTTTCAAATGTATTTCTTAAACATTGGATTAACTATCTAGTACAAGTGATATACTATGTTTCCAACTAAAGTTAGTCTAGCAAAAATGGAATTGCATTTCCAAAATGTGGCCAATTTATTATTTTTATTAGTTTGAAATAGCCTGGTATATAAATACTGATGTTAGCAAAGACAAGGGTAAGGAGAAAGTAATAGCATTGATCATTATATTCGCATACAGCTGATATTAACACATATTTATCAGTTTCATTAAATAACCCCAAAACTGAATACAACTGAGCATTCAGGTATTATCTTGTAAGATAAAAGAAACTTAGTTGCAACTTGTTAAAATTAACTGACTTCATTATTTCATAATGCAAAGTAGCTTAAAATACAAGAAATCTGTAACAATGCAATAACATCACATCTTGCTGGGTTGAATATTACTTTAGATTCAGAAGTCATAGGCCAGATACCAAAACAATTCATGTTAAGGACAGACTGCAACAGGTCACCAAATGTGTGTGTCCTGTGCATGTTTCTGTAATGTTACAGAGCCATCGAGAGATAGTAAAGTGTGGAGGTAAAACTGACAAAAGCATGCAGATATTTCTTGTATTCATGCAGTATAAGCAGAATGCTATTGTTTGCAACTGGTGTTGTGCATCAGGCAACTGTATTAGTAACTTAAAAAGCTTTATATCCTGCAGCTCATCCAGCGTTAAGATAACAGCTAGGTGACCTCACATTCTATGACGACCTCTCTGACGTGGCAATCAGTGATAGATACAACTTGGACAAAGAGCTGGTATTCGCTGTATGTGCGATTTGGGCTCCACATATAACTCCATTAGGTATACTGGCATCTGGGACATTCCTTTGCCATACATGTAATATGTTCGTGTTGACCCAGACTACTACTACTGCATGGAATTCTCAACTAGTTTCAGATTGTCTTTTAGACGGGATCACAACTCGAAGGGTCACATTCACAAGAAAATGAAACAAGGAACCAACATAAAACTAAGAAATTAATAAAAACTAGTGTCCGCTTTCAGCGACAGGAAACTACCAACATTCTGAAATGCACGGCTCTACGCAAGGGAAGCGTTACGACTTTTTACTGTCCAAAGTTCAGATTATCCCCTTTAACCTGCGTCGCGCGTTGAAGGTAACACTGACAACTGTACTGATCGGGATAAAGTCCAACTGTCGGCTTATAAGCGAAAGGCAACTATGCAAGCGATTTAGCAGCGCACTTCTAACACCAAAGATATCCACACAAAAAAAAAAAAAAAAAAACAGCCAAGCCACCCTTGGCTTACACTCCATCAAGGTTCCCCTTTTGCAAAGCAGTATTTATTTCTTATGCTTGCTCGCCAACAACCCACCCCCAATATCAAAATAATAATAAATTAAACAAACATGAACACATGAATTCGCGCCCACCACCCCAGACCCCTGATACTTACATATACCAACTCCAAGCTCACACTAACTCGAAAAAACCTACCTGTACGTGCCCTACACTACCATTGCACACGGTCATACTTACACCGACTAATACAACACACACACACACACATTCAAAATTCAACACTTTCAACATTAACATACACACTCTCTCTCCTACCGAACATAAACTAAATCTAAAACTTCCCCAAACCTAAAACATTTGCACCCACAATCCTACACATTATGAACTGCTTTGGCGGACTTGTGTTTCCACGTGGCTGATGCACATTTTGATTTACTATCAGAGGACTTGGACTCCTCATCGTTTTATTTTAATTTTACAACATTACGACAATTAAACAATTGCACAAAACCAGAAAACAAATGCGAACGGAGCATACTAAACGAGAACTACATATAACAATATATATAAAAACAGCCAATAACAGTTTTTCGGTGATTACTGCGTTACTAATAACTACTAATCACATAAATAAAAGCAAACGGAGCACACTAATTTAAGCAATGACCGCACCAACACAAATTAAAAGCAGTATTTACAAATGACCAGAACTACAACCGCACTACCACAAATTAAATTCAGTATTTCCAAATGATCAACACTATAAACGCAAAAGCTTAAAAAGTATATTTTTACACATTTATATACACTAAAGTGAAAGTTAAATAGACTAACAACACTTACCCAACACTCGAGAAGATGCAGGCAATACAGTTGCAGCGGGTCCTTCACAGGAAATAGAGCCGACAGGATTGACTTTCAGATGAAAAGAAGTTCCACATAGCAGCTACTCCTTTTTATTAGGGTTATAGTGGGCTGGCCAAGGCGGGAATTACGTCACAATGTGGGCGGATAACAGGGGGTTTCAATAGAGCATGCTAATAAGGCAGAGTTTACGTCACTTTGTGGGAGGAAACGTCCTGGGATCTACTCGAGGCAGATATGACATCATTATTTCTGAGCCGGAAAGCCATTTTTCATTTTGTTTTTAAAACGGAAACTAATACAGTACGGAGGGTTAGGAAGGTAAGCTGAAAAACTGTTTCTGTCTTTTTATTTTAAAGCTGCGTTTTTTATTTTTTTTGGCCTGTAGCACATAAGGGGGATTTAAGGATACAACAGATAGAGCTTTTCTGTTTGTTATCCCATTGTTTTCCTTTAAGAAAAGCAAGGTAAAGTGACATAGTTTGCTAAACATATCAGTGCTGTTGCAGAAACTAATGCAGTGCTGGTACACCTGCAGAACAGCAATAACAATGTTCATATATGTTCTTTCTTTTGGTCTTGCCAATTGTTCAAAAATTGATTAAACAGCATTTCAGAACATTAAGTTATTGAAAGCTGTCAGGCAGTACACATTTTAAAAAATGCAGTGAAGTCTTTCCTAGATATGATATACCAATAAAAAAATGGCTGTTTAAAAAGTTCACTGACAGCTGTCAATAACGTAATGTTCTAAAATGCTCTTTTGAAGTTAATATTAGTCACTTTTTGAACAATCAGCAATACTAAACAAAAATAATTATCATTTTACTCCATAGCACACTCTAGTGGTTTACTCCCATTTGATGATATTGTGGCTAAGGAAACAGAAACATGGATGATTTACATATTAAATTAATGTTATTCCAGATATGTAAGGAGGTGTACATTCCAAATATGCTTCCTTCTCTGAAATAAGAAAACCAAACTTGCATATTTTAGGTTTTATAGCTACACTGGTTTGATTTATCACTAAGTGAATTTTTACCTTACTTTACCTATATAAATACAAATATTATTCAAATAATATTTCAATATTCTTGTTCACTGTGCCATCTGCATTATCTTATTTTAATAATTCCTCCTTTATTTACTGTAAGAAACTGCTGTTAAATTGCTGTTTCAGTGTTTTATGAACTGCATTAACGCGTTTATATCAAGTTATCGAAAGATGAAAATAGCAAACGCTATTTCATCAGCCCCAAAACATCTAAACATGAAAATATCGAACATTCAGAACAGTGAATAACACATACAACACAAGCACATCAAATAAACAGCAACCACACATATACACTTAAATTCCTACATCTAACGCTACATTAAACTAAACATACACTACTATCTACCGACTTACCTTAACCCAAACCCTAACCCTAAGGTCTGTCACTATCGCACACTCACCTAACCTGCGCCCTAACCCTAACTCACTTAACCCACCCCTAACATTAATGTACAAACAATCGCACACTTACCTGAACCCAACCCGTAACTTTCCACCACAGCGCTAAGAATAGCGAAGCCACAGAAATGGTCAACCAAATTCTTTCCCGAGGAAAGAATTTGCTGTTCTGCAGCTTCGCTATTCTTAGCATTCGTTGAATAGTGTTTGATATCAGAACATTCGGAGTTTTAATACTTCGATGTTCTGATATAGACCCGTACTAACAAATAATATCATTGAAGCAGTAAGAGTAATTGTGGCTTGAATGGCTTCTATATATTAAGCAGAATTGTACTACATGTACCACCACCCCAACTGGTTTGTGAATAGGGTAGTCACACCAACTTTCAAAATGAAGCGCTCTTGCTTTGAGACCCATATCCCTTTAAAGAGCAAACTTTACTTTCCATTACATCTACTGGGGAGGGGATTAATGGGGCACCCATATTGTTCCTGGATTGATCCTGAAGGGAGGCACCTGTGTACAACAGATTTAAACCACTAACAAATTAATAAAAGCAAAAGCAATAGCAACAGCAAAACAGCAATTACAATAATAATAATAATACCAACAAAATAGCCTTGATAAATAATAGTTCAGGCCATGTCAACCTCTGGATAAATACATGTAGGGACTTGTCATCTTTGTTGAATCTAGGCTGTAGAGACACATTAGAAACCTGGTGTCTTTAAATGACTGGAAATGGGGGGAGAGCAAGAATTGGTTACCAGATGAAAACGGGTGCACTGATCAAGAGAGAAGTATTGATTTGTCGAAGACAGGATTAGTAAATGAAAAATAAAGTTACAGGGAGCAGGTGAAATGGTTAAAAGCTATGGAATATTACGCTTTTGTAATGGTAGGAAGCTGAGGAAAAAGATGAGCTACTACTACATGGGATAAATGGGAGCAGGACAGAAACAAACATTGTCAGAATCCGTTTGATACTGTTGGAAGAAAACTGCCTATGTCTATGTCAGAAGAAAGTAAGTCTCTTTTTGACCAATTAGAGAAGTATATTTGGAAAGAGACATCTAGTTTCTTTAATATGTCCAGACTGCAAAAATATATAGATCTAGACATTACACCGAGGGGGTTGAAAGTTTTTAAAGATCCAACTCTGCCCTTAGCAGCAGCAAACAGGTGTACGATGGAATGGGTGAATATCCTGTTAGATCGTGACAGGGTGAAACAACTAGAGCTGAAGGACCAGATTAAAAAAGTTTGTAATACTATCTCTTCAGGGACATATGCTCATGTACTTGATGCTTTCTTAAATGACATTAATTCCAAACTCAAGAATTATGAAATAGAACTGGTGGATAGGAAGAAACGCAAACTACTTCGAGATCTCCGTGACTATGAGAATGGTAAGGCGTTTATCTCTAGAGCCTATCGGAAGAAAGCTTGTCATCACGTGAGATTTCAAAGGCAGGAAGATGGTCCTCATTCATATAATTCCTCATTTTCAGAGGGACATTTCACATCGGGGGACCTCGATATTCAAGATGAGTACCCTGTCTTACCGCCTGCACAACAAACGGAACGTTTTCAGCAAACTTTTCGTCATGTTAACAGTTATAGGGGAGGGAAGCAGGGCACAAAACGGACCCGTGAACAACAAGAGTATTTTCAAAGGGACTTCTATCCCCAGAGGGGATATAAAAGAGGTAAAACATAATTTCTTATCCTCTCAGGACAGTTATGTCATTAATTTATCTGGACATGTTTTTACTGAATGTGAAATGGCGGTTTTCAACCGAGGTTTAAAGTTTATTCCTACTGTATTTCCTAGAAATCATGATATTAAGCGTGATGTATTTAAATTCAGTAGGAAATTACATTTAAAGTATTTTTTTAGAGATTCTCAAACAGAAGTTGATTCAATTAATTGTGATGAAAGTATGAATACTTCGTGTGAAAGCTTTTATACATGTGACTGATAGCTTGCCTAATGCCTACTGTAAATTAGATGCACATAATGTTTGTATAAAGAGTGATTTTCTAACGCCTTTTTTGAATGAAGAAGTAGCCCATTGTTCTAATATGTTAAATTATGTGATAGAGGATGTGGTTGCTGACTTTAATAGGAATAGACATCTAGTTAATTGTAACTTAACTGCGATGGAACGACTTTAATAGGAATAGACATCTAGTTAATTGTAACTTAACTGCTATGGAATGGAAATCTCTACACAATTTAAGTAAAATGAGGGAGATTGTTTTAAACCCTCTGATAAGGGAAACAAGTTGGTTATCATGCATTATACTCAGTATTTAGATATGTGCATGGAACATTTAGAAGATGATGAGACATATGATAAGATTGATGTGTCCATTTATCAACAAGCCTTGGTTGAATATAATGAGTTATTACATAAAGGCAATAGACTTGGATATTTTTCGGATGCAGGTGTAAAAAAGAAGTTTAAACTAGATACATGTAAAATGGCCCACTTTTATTGCCTCCTCAAAATACATAAAAATTTAGCTAAGCCTCCGGGGAGGCCTATAGTTTCAGGTTGTGAATATTTCACTCACAAGTTGGGTTCATTTTTGCACAGTTATCTAGCACCTGTAGTTTACACCTTGCCATCTTATATTTGTGATGTATTTGACTTTTTGGCTAAAATAAAAAATGTTAAATGGAATGACAATATGTATTTTTTTCACTATTGATGTTAAGTCTCTATACGAATATTAGCCATAATTTTGGCTTGGAAGCCTTAAGATTCTTTTTGGGTAATTCACCAGTAACAGAATATATAGTTGAATTGGTTTATTTTTGTCTTACTCATAATTTTTTTGAATTTAACAATGACCTTTACAGGCAGAAAAAAGGCACAGCTATGGGGGCTGCCTTTGCCCCCATGTATGCCAATTTATGCATGGGTCTTTTTGAGAGTGAATATATTTATAGAAATATTTTTTTTTGTGATCATGTCATCAGGTATTTCCAATATATTGATTTAATTTTTATAGCTGAAGGTGGTTTAGAATTAGTATCTCATTTTGTTGAAATGTTGCATAATAATAGGTATGGTTTGCAATTTGATGGCCTTAAGTTAGGTACGTGTATTCCCCTTCAGGATGTGGTTATTAGTATTAAACATTCACTTCTGTACATAGAAAATTTGAATGTGGCACACAGTATTGTACATGGTGATGGTTGCCATCCTCCACATACTATTGCAGCACTCCCATTTGGTGAGATGCTTAGGATTTCTAGATTATGTAATGTGTGTGATTTCAGACTGGAATTAGGAATAACTGTAGATATGTTTGGTAATAGAGGCTATAGTAATAGTTTACTGGAAAAGAGTTGGAATAAATTGTGCAATGTTTCGACTATAGGGCATCATATCAATGATGGATATCTCCTGGCCACTTTTAGATCTAGTAACAGAAATGATAAGGACATGATTTATTTGTTACAACTTTTGGATGTTTCAGTAATATAGTTATAGAGCAGGTAAAATATCATTGGAAATATTTGTGCTCTTTAAAAATGTTTCTTTCTGGTTGAATGCCACTCCTGCTGTTTCATACAGAAGGGGGAGAAATATTCACAATTTCTTAGTTAAGGGTAGATTTTGTTTGCCATCTATTAATGTACCACATAGTTTACATTTTACAGGGACTACCTGTTGTAACAAATGTAAAGCTTGTAAATTTATAGTTCAAAGTTTTCCTAGTATTAATAATATTTCATTTCGAACTTGGAATTTTTCTTGTGATACTGTAGGTTTGGTGTATGCTCTTAAATGCCCCTGTAATTTATTTTATATTGGGGAAACAAAGAGGGCATTTAAAGTTAGACTATTGGAGCATGCAAGGGATATTTATAATCAGAGATTAGAAAGTTCTATTGAAACACATTTTCAACAGTTTCACAACAGCAATAATGAAGAAAAATAAATGTGTCATTATATGATACAAGTAATCTCAAAAAAATTAGTATTGTTCCAGTCATTGCTGCTAGCCAGAAGTGCTCTTCGCAGCACCTGCAGTATGCCCAGTAATGATTCCTCCTTCCATTCGTCTGGAGTTGCATGTATCTGTACCATATCTAAGTGCCTGGTAATGATTCCTTCTTCCATTCATATGGAGTTACATGTATTGGTACCATATCTAAGTACGATTGTCAATTTTATTTTTTTTTTATAAGACCTGTTCATCGTACTACTACTGGAACTGTTTGGGTATCATTCTTGCACATTGTCTTAATTTCTGCCTGCAAATCCTGGTATTTTATGACTTTGTCTTTCTCTACGTAAGACACTGTAGTCACTGGGTGTAGCAGTTTCAGTGATCAATGCTACATTTGTCTTGTTTTCATGGACTACTATAGTTGGTTTTCCCGGAACTATTTTTTGAACTGTTGGTAATGGGTGAACCCATGTGATATAAACTTCATTTTTTATAATGGTTTGTGGCTAGTGTTTTCAGTGTTTTTCAGCCACTTCAATACCATATTTGCACAGTTCTTCTGCCATTAATATATCATATCCAGCAACAAGATGTGTGACTGTTTCCAATTCTGTTTTACAAAACCCACATTTGTCTGTTTCTCCCACATGTTCAATGGATTTTATAAACCAATGTATATGTAGTCCACTATCTTGGGGTCCCAATATTAGCCTTTCATCTTTTGGTTTAAATTCACCTCTCCTTAACCATTCCTGCATTTGATCCTGATCAACATGAGGTCGTTCCAACAGTTTTTTATACTGGCAACTATATTTATGCATTTTCCACATTTACTGCACTCTCATCTGATCCTTTACCTTATTTATTTATTTATTTTTATTTTACATTTGCTGACCGGGCTAGTCTAGCTGGATATTTGTCCATTTTCAGTAGAGGCCCGGGGAGAAAAGCTCCAACAGTCATTACAAGTTTAAACAGAGATAGGAAATACAAGATTAAAGTTTATAAACAGAGCTAGTTAATACACATAATACACAAATATGATAGGAGCAAAAACCAAAAGTGTAATCATATGATGTATTAAAAACAAAAAAGTTTTTTTTTTTATTACGAAAGTCATACAGTGTATATGTGATAGCATATATCTACATAGATGTTATGTAGAGGGAGAGCTATCAGGATATCGGGAGAAGCGATAGAAAGAATCATGTAAGAAGAAAAGAGAGAGGAAGAAGGAAAGTTAATCCGGGTTGGTGCAGGAGCAGAGCCCGTGGTTATTAAGATGCATTTTCAGCTGTCTTTTAAAAAGTGGGAGAGAGGATAAAGATGAGATATCAGACGGGAGTTTGTATTCTTTCTTTTGGTTTTAAGCACATTCAGTCGCTGCCTGAATTTTATCTACTTCTGGTTTGATTTACATTCCTGCTTGACACCAATATGCTTCTGCTAAACTAAGCAGGAAAGTCATCTTAGACTTATTCTCCTTGTGTTTCAAAACTTTCACTATGTTTGGGTCTTGTGAAGTCAGCAGATATGTACGCAGTCCCATGATTGCAGATATATATATATATATATATATATATATATATATATATGTATATAATCAATTTTGAGGAGGCCCATACCTCCTTCACAATGGGGGAATACATAATGTTGGTATGCACTGATTTTTATAAATCATTTAATGAGCATGGAGGATCTTTCTTGTTTTCCTGTCCAACCTATCCAACAGCTTTTGTTGCCAGTCAATTACTCCAAAACTGTAAGTTAAGACAGGAACCGCAAATTGGTTTATAGCTTGGACTTTATTCCTAGTGAACAGTGCTGTTTTCATTATTAATTTAAGTCTTCTACATTTTTCTTCCAACATTTTTTGCACCAAGGACAGGTTTCATTTAAGACAATTTTCTACAGACCAGCCACTGTGCATGCATAATAAAGTGCATAATATTTATTTATTTGACATTTGTTTACCGGGAGGCCCAACTGGACTAGAAGTCCATTTTCAGCTGAGACCCAGGGAAAAAAAGCTCCAAAGTACAATAAAAAGACAAATGGCAACAACTGCAAAAAAAAAAGTGTACATTCTGCATAACAGCATAACACTGATCTGCTATGGTTGAGAGGTGCGTAAATCTAATGGCAACTTTATTGACTTTAAGTTTAAAAAAACAATATTTAAAATCTGTCCATATTATTTTGCTCTGTCCAGCATTCTTCTCAACTCTACAGATTTTCACAGAATGTCTAGATTTTTGTCTCATATTTTTGGTCTGCTTCTCATAAAATTGCTGTTTTCTGTCAAATCATTGACAGATCATTGAAGTTTAAAGTCAGAAAATAATGACAGTTGAGTTTCATACTTCATACCCTTCAGAAAATTCATGCTAATGCAAAATCTGTATTTTTATCTATGTTCTAAGTTTGTAAGAATAGTACTTAAAAGTGTCCCTATTTTTGGGCCTTTGTACCCCCCCCCCATTATTTGGCTTTCTATTGATTTCTTGATCTAAGAGGTTGAGAGGTACGTCCAGATTTACTGTGCGAGTGGTATGGTTGAGAGGTACACAAACCTCACTGGTGCTGCCAGGGATCACTCTCACTCCTCTCTCTCTCTGCCTTTCGCGCACACACACCCTCTTTTGCTCTCATGCACACATTCAGTCACATGCACACAGAAACGCACGGTTTCTTTTGCATTCATGCACACGTTCATTCACACATGCAGACACACACACACACACACACACACACACACACACACACACACACACACACACACACACACACACACACACACACACACACACACATATGGACTCTTCTACTTTCATGCACACATTCACTCACGCACACACATAAATACACATGCACACCTTCACTTTTTCACTCCATGCCCAGTACCATTCCGCGTCCCAGTGGTTGGGGACCTCTGTTCTAAAATATTTCTTACTACATTTTATTCACATTTGTTCATGTTTTATTTGATCCTTCATCGATTCCCAAATATTTACACACTCCCTCTTGCTCCAGTTCTTTTATTTCACATTCCTGTTCCAAACTGATGTTTTCTTGGTGCTGCAGCTTTCCTGCTTTAAAGGTTACATTTGCACATTTATGAAGACCAAATGACATTCTTATATCTGAAAAAGTTTTGACCACCTGCAGTTGTGTTTTCAGTTCCTCATCTGATAAACTCTACAGTTTTAAATAATCTAAAAAAAACATGAAATGTCTACATTTTGTTGTTTTCTGGGAGCCAAACTGTAGCCATGGCCCAATCTGTTAAGCAGACAGCTTAATGGGTTAAGGGCAAGAGGAAAGAGCAGCGGTGACAAAGAGTCACTACCTTATCAATTTTAAGCACTTTTTTATCCATGAACATAGGATACTGTCAAATGCTTTTTGTAGTCTATCCATGGCATTCTTAGATTCTTCCCCTTTTTACAGTTCTCCATTATGACTAACAACAAATAATCCTTTGTTTCATACGACTTTCTTTTATTAACCTTTTGTTCTACTGCCATGATGGAGTTTTGTTTTAAATGACTATAAACTGTTGGCATCAATTCCATTGTATAGTTTATATGTCGTTGGAAGGCAAGTTATTGATCTGTAGTGTTTAGGATAGCTTGCGGGTTTGCTCTTAAAGGGAGTGTGTCTAAGTTGTGGTGTTCTGGCAACATTATTTTTTTACAATACTATTGATTAGTTTTCGATTGAAAAGAACCAAAAGTCTATTTCTTTCAGTTTACTTCTTTCACTTGGGGGGTTAACAGTTTATATCTGAAAGGCATCCTGCTCTCCAGTTCAGTCAGAAAGTACCTCCCACCAATCTGACATCTTCTTAAACCACCGACTTCTTTCACTAATTTAAATATACTGTTTCTGACACTTCCTAGACTGTTTTTATTCCCCTGACAGAACCAAAACCTGGGAACTTTAATTCTAATGAAATTTCCCATTGAAAGACTAAATAACGTTACACTCATGTAAAAAAAAAAATAGCGATTTCAACTGATTAGCTCTTTTTTTTACATTTTCAATTTTTAAAAGGTGACTGTAGCTCCTGGTTGCCGATCGTAGCTAATTAACCAGGAAGCACTATCTCCTTTAGTAATTACGTATGTTTAGTAAACTAATGTAACAAATCATCCAGTGGCTTCTGCTTCTGATGCCACAACTGACAGCATACTTTTGAATTGTCTAGAATTTAATAGAAAAGTCAGGGTTTTTTACTTTGTATTTTGTCCTGATCCTCATGAAATATGTGCTTTTCTGGCAAAGTATTGGAGATGTCACTCATTAAATGATTCCAGTTTTCAGTTTCAGACTTCAGATCTTTCTGAAAGTGATCGCTAATGCAAAATATATTATGCTGGCATCTTTCTAAGCTTATAATCATTATTTAAAATCCACCTCCGACTTTAGGTCTTTGTTCCCTCGTTATTCTGGCTTTCCCCTTCTTGCCCTTATTTGCTATCCACTTGGAGCAATTAGCTCAGAGAATATGGCAGAGTTGTCTCTAGGAATGGGATTGGTATGGACTACTGGATACAAAGATGTACTTGTGCCTGAGAAAGTGTGCAGTTTTAGAAAGCTATAAAGTAAATAAAAGCAAAACTAAAGCTTATATGCATGAATGAGTGTCTTAACTCATGCTTTAGTGCAAAAGCACCCTTATATGGAGACGGTATACGATGAGATATATAGGTGTACACTTTACAAAATTGGCAAGGGTTACTCCAAGAGATACGGGAATACATAAAAGGAAGACTTGTCAAATAAAGTCATAGAAGACTGTCTTAGAAGACTTTGCAGCTGGGCCTAGAGCAAAGGTGCAGGCTATTAAAATGCTTACAGTTTCCTTAGTTTTATAGGTGGGGTAAGCCTTTTTGAAGTGGGTTCAAGTTTTTTGAATGGCTGCAAAAATAATGAAATCTTATATGGGAAGGGAAAGCTTCAAGAGTAGAACAGAAAAAGCTAGTACAGCCTAAAGAGCTGGGGGGCCTCTCATTGCCACGCGTTTAGCTGTACCACACTGCCACTCAGATAAGACTAGTATACGTTATTCTGCGCAATAGATAACAGCTCTAGGTGGAAAGGTATAATGATAAGCTGGGGGAGGCAATATGAGACAACACTAATATCTGCCATTTGGTCAGGAGGGATGAATATGGGGAGTGGAAGTGGACATCTGAGTAACATGGTTTAGTCTAGTACACAATTTATGAATGTTAAAATTGCCGTGCAAATTTGGGTTGCAGCCTACAGGATTAGCTATGCACAGGTAGCTCAATACAACCATCCTGTTAAGGCGGTGGGGAAGAGAAGGGCAATTATTATACTGGGAACATTTTATAAAGGAAGGGAACAATGAAGTGAGAAGAGTTTCTGGCAAACCATGCACCACTGCAAAAAGATATATCTTATAATAAAGATAGTGAATATTTCAGGGTGGTATGACTAAAAAATATGGAGACAAAATCCTGTAAAAGCCAGAGATCAGTACATTTAAGGAAAAAAGGGCATAGTATGATCAGGGAGAAAATGGGCAAAGGAGAGATGTTAATACTAAAGTGCAGGACAATGGATGCCCAAAAAAATTGAGACATACTCAGTCTGGTTGAAATGTTTTATTTTACATGGAATTCTAAGCATTACTGTTGTACTGGTCTTAATTAAAAAAAGTGATGCATCTGAAGTTAAACTAGGGTGGATAATAAAACTGAAAGGGCCATTCACTAAGGTATGACAGTGCACTGTGCATGGGGGTGCATATATGAGATGGTTAATAAAGGTATGTTTTTACAAACACCACAGACTTTGACAGTATGGATTTAAATATTAGATTAGATGCATGTATGGTGGAGGCAGTGCAACAAGAGTTTTTTTGACCAAATAGCAGCCAAGTATAATCAAAAGTCTAATTTCAGTGGTAGCCCACAAAAAGCAAATATGGAATAGAAATGCCACAGGAAGCGTGTGTCAAGTGTGGAAGTTATTCTTGCATGCAGAGTGTCTGTGCTCAGCCAAGGACACTGCTTGGCATTTCTATACAAATAAAGTTTGCCATGAGCAAGGCAGAAGTGCTATTTTTATTTATATATTCTTTGTTTGACATCCAGAACTACAAACTGAAAATGTGAATGGATTTTTATCTATTGATTCTACTTTTTTTGCACTGTTATAAATTAACTGCATTGGATTTGCCCGAGAGCTGCTCAATGCTTAGTGACATAGCTGCTTATTGTGCCAATTTCTTGTACCTGATTTGGCAAACTGCCAGCCTTGAAAGACCCAGGATAAATATGTTTTATAATGATACTGTTCTTCTGTGATAGCTATACATGTGTTTTTTGGTAATCTGTTGCAATGCAAGTGGAAATAGTTTTGGTTTAACTGTAGTGAGAGTAGAGAAGAACCTAGTCATTTCTAGGCTTTTGATTGCTGTAGAAAGTACAGTTTTGTACCTACCATAAATGTAGATGTTCGAGTGTTCACACTGCTGCAGTCATCACACTAGTGTTATCCTGCCTTCAGGGTTGTCGTCGCTTCTATCCTGACGTCAGAGCGCCAGGGGTATAAAGGAGACAACCGACGCCATTTTCTTCAGTTTTTCTTGCCCCAGATGTCAGGTGCCCCCAAATAGGAAGGCAATACAAAAACCTATGAAAGAACATACAAAAGTAGGGAACAACAGCAGTAGCTGCAAGCAAATAACTACCTGCATTATCCTAAGCCTTCCCTATAAAATCTACTTATCATGAAACTTTTGAGTAAATTCTTTATATATACTTGTATATTACATCCTCTCTTGAATACTCCCTTATTGTTTACTGCTCCAGTCGTGCTCAATGGTAGTATGGCAGTTAATATTTCATATCTAAAAAAAAAAAAAAATGTATTTATAGATCTGTTCTACTCAATACTATTTTCTTTTGTTTTGCATGTGTTCTTCTGTAAACTTTTTCAAGATTGTACTTTATATATGTTTTTTATTGTTTATTGTTTTCTGTTGTTATTCTTGGAGCTTTTCTCCCCGGGCCTCTACTGAAAATGGACATGTATCCAGCTAGACTAGCCCGGTCAACAAATGTAAAATAAATAAAAATAAATAAAATAAATAAAAATACACCATATAGGAATGCATCACTTTGGAAAATATTTGAAGAGACATTTACAACAGAGGGCCACCACAACTGTAGTTGGCAACCAGCAGAACAAGGGAATATAGGAAGAAGAGGGGTTGGAGGGAGGGTAACCTGGACTGCAGCAGTGTGAACACTCGAACATCTACATTTATGGTAGGTACACAACTGTACTATGTTCATCGTGTTACACTGCTGCAGTCATCACACTTGGGTAGAATCCCAAAGCTAAGGTAGGGTGGATGGCACTAAACAGGATTAAAAGAGGCAAGGATGCTCTGCAGCACTGCAGTGGCAAAACCAGCCCTGGACTTTGAATACAGAAGGAGGTGATAATGCTTGGTGAAGGTGTGCACTGAACTCCAGGTAGCAGAATCCAAAATATTTTTGGTTGGAACCCTCTGAGGAAGGCTGTTGAGGTTGCTGTGGCCCTGGTGGAATGGGGCCTGATGATGCCAGGCACTGGTTTCCCATGGTGTGTGTAGCAGAATCGGATGCAATGTCCTATCCATTTTGAAATGGTCTGTTTAGAAATTGCTTTTCCCAGTGATCTTGTAGCATAAGAAACAAAAAGTTGGTCTGATTTTCTGAAGGACTTGGCTTTATCCAAATAAAACCGTAATTGTCTGTGAACGTCTAGAGAGTGAAGTAACTTTTCTCCTTTGTTCTGGGGTTTGGGGTAAAAGGTGGGCAAGTGGATAGTCTGGTTCAAGGCCACACTGGAAATTACCTTTGGCATGAAAGAAGGATTAGTACGTAGTGAAACTCTGTCTTGGTGGAAAATAATGAAGGGTTCTACTGCCATTAGAGCCTGTAGCGCCAAAACCCATCAAGCAGAGGTAATAGCCAGCAGTAGTGCTGTTTTCCAAGACAAGTATTGTAGATCAGCTGAAAAGGCTGGTTCGAAGGGAGGGAGAGTGAGCCAAAATTGAGGTCCCAAGTAGGGGTGGGAGGTCTACGGGGTGGTCTGATATTCTTTGCTCCTCTAAGGTATTGTCTAAGCAGAGGGTGTGAGAAAATGGGTGGATCTAAATCATAATGAGCTGAAATAGCTGAAGCGTGGATTTTGATAGAGGAGAAGGAAAGACCCTTGTGCAATAGTTCAGTTAAGTACTGCAGAATCTGTGGGATATCTGGAATGAGAGGATTTTGGCCTTTGGCTTGGTTCCAGGTGCAGAATCTTTCCCATTTGTCTGAGTATGTTTTTCTGGTGCTGGGTCTCCTGGCCTCCAAGATGACATCCATAACATCCTTAGAGAGAAAAGCTGCCTGATTACTCAAGTTATCCGCCATGCAGCCAGGTTTGGAGTCTTGAGCTGACTGTGAAGCATCTGGTTATGGTGTTGAACCAGTAGGTGAGGTAACTGAAGTAGAATCCATGAAGGGCCCTGTGCCATGTTCCTTAATATGGGATACCAGTGCTGTCGTGGCCAGTCTGGTGCAATGAGGATCATTTTTGGCCTGTCTCGCTTGGCCTTCAGAAGTACCTTTGCCAGAACAGGCAGTGGAAAGAAGGCATATACTGTTAATGTTTTCCAACTGAATGATAGGGTGTCCACTTTCCAAGCTTGTGAGTGATAGGTCCTTGTGCAGAATTTCTGCAGCTGGTAGTTCTGGGGGGATGCAAAAAGGTATATATCCGGGCACCCCCATTTTTGAGTAACCATCATGAATACTTTTGGGTCTAGTTTCCATTCGTGAGGTTCCATGATTCTTCTGCTTAGCTCGTCTGCCAACGTATTTTTCCTTCCTGGCAGGAAGCGTGCTTGTAGTTGAACGTTGTAGTTCAGTGCAGTGTTCCACAAGTTCATTGCTTGCCTGCAGAGGGGGTAGGAGTGAGTGCCCCCTTGCTTGTTTATGTACCACATTACTGTGGCGTTGTCCGTCTGAATCAGAAGTTGTCCAGGATGCAACAGATCCTTGAATGCTGTCAGGGCATTTTGTACTGCTAGCATCTCTTTTTGATTGATGTGAAGGTGCCTTTGAGCTGCATTCCATTTGCCATGTAAACACTGTCCTGCCATGTGTGCTCCCCAGGCGTAATCTGAGGAGTCTGTTGTTATTGTCTGACTTGCTGTGGGCATGGTGAAGGGCTGACCCTTGTTGAGGTGACATGCCTGAGCCTACCATAGGAATTCCTTTTGAAGGCAGGGAATGAGTGTGATTATAGTTTCCAAACTGTGGCTGTGTTGAGTCCATACACTTTTCAGGTACCATTGTAGTTTTCTCATATGCAGTTTGGCATATGGAATCAGTAGTATGCAGGATGCCATGAACCCTAAGGCCTGCAGGATTTTCCTTGCAGGGACTTGGGTTAAAGTTGCCATCATTTTGAAATATATAGTCAGTTGTCTTTGCTTGTCTGGCATGAGATAAGCCATCTGGGCCGTTGTATTTAAGCTGGCAACCAGGATTATTATCTCTTGTGAGGGTAGTAGTTTTGATTTCTTTTCATTCACTGTGTACCCTAGGCATCTTAGTAATTTTCTTACAAATGCCAGATGCTTTAAAAGAATGTCCTTGTCTTCTGCCTGTATGAGACAATCGTCCAGGTATGGGTATATTTGAATTCCCACAATTGGATTTGGAATTGGATTTGTTGTATTGTTTTGGTTGTTGTTGTTTGTGTTGTTATTCTAAACTCTCAAGCTAAACTTTATTGTTTAGTAGCATATAATAAACTGTGATCACTGATTTTTTTTTTTGGAGTTTCTGTGTTCTTGAGCTTCCCTTGTGGTTGTTTGGGCAATTTTCTTTGTTTATCAGTGCCTTTTATTGCCTTCATCTCCTTTTTTGCTTTATATTTGAATTCCTCTTTGTCTGCAGTATGCAATTACTGGTGCCAGGCATTTTGTGAATACTCTGGGTGCAGTAGATAAGCCAAAGGGCAGTGCAGAGAATTGATAATGCGCTGTTCCTGCTAAAACTCTGAGGTATCTTCTGCAATTTTGTCTGATTGGGACATGCAGGTATGCCTCTTTGAGGTCCAGCATTACCAGCCAAGACTTCTTGCCCAGCATGGGAAGAAGCT
The DNA here is from genome assembly GCF_019279795.1 of Protopterus annectens. Taxonomy (NCBI): domain Eukaryota; kingdom Metazoa; phylum Chordata; order Ceratodontiformes; family Protopteridae; genus Protopterus; species Protopterus annectens. Next base: position 1,864,523,962 of record NC_056729.1, read on the forward strand.
GCTGAAGTGTGAGCGTCTTGAATTTGGGTACCTCCAGGAATGCATTTAGAATTGATAGATCTAGAATGGGTCTCCAAGCTTTGTCCTTTCTTGGAACCAGAAAAAGTCTTGAGTAGAATCCTTGTCCTTGCTCTTGTGTGGGTACCTTCTGAATGGCTCTCATGGCCAAGAGAGTTGCAATTTGTCTTTGAGCCTCTGCCCTTTGATTCAGTGGCAAATTGGGCATCCCTCTTTTCCTTGGTAATGTATGAAAGTGGAATCTGTAACCTTGAGATTCAATTTTTAGAACCCATTTGTCTCTTGTTATGATGTGCCAGTTGTTTGAAAAGAGTGCAAGTTTTCCCCCCAAAGGGGCTGCCAGGGAGATTGAGCTTGGCAGGCTGAGTGGAAAGTCATAAAGATTGTCTTCTAAAAGTTTGAGATCTATCTGATCCTCCTTTGTGGGTTGTAGCAGGCCATTGTGGGGTCCTGTAAGAGCCTTGTGGCTAACCCCTGCCCCTTGTGCGCCTGTATTTGCCCCTCTGTGGTCTGTCTGAAGCAGGAAAGGATCAGTTCTTTGTTGGCAAGTTTCTGCTGATGCGAGGTGGTTGTATTTGTAAAAAATCTTTAACTGCCTGCATAGATTTTGCCTTCTCCTCCACTTTCTTTAAGACTTCCTCTGCTTTAGCACCAAATAAAACATCCTTCTGTACAGGTGCGTCCAATAGCTTTGCTTTAACAAGTTCAGGTAAGGTTTGCTCTTTTAACCAAGCATGTCTACGTATGACAGACCCTGTAACTGCTGCTCTACAAGAAGCTTCCAATGAATCAAATCCACATTGCAGAGTATATTTACCCACTACCCACTTGTTCTGCTGCATGCACTAAATCTTGCAATTCTTTAAAATCAGGTTGTTCTGAATGGATGTGCATTTTCTGTTTTAACTGAGACATCAAGTATTGCTGGTATTTCAGCATGTGAAATTGACAGTTCAGAGCCCTCGTAGTTAAAGTGGCAGAAGTGTGCACCTTTTTACCCCATCTGCTAGTGCACTTGAATCTTTTTCAGAAGGAATAGGATTTTTAGCTATAGAGGCCTTAACCCCCTTGGGACCCTGGGAAATGGTTTCTGGGTCAGCAACAGGGCTTTTATATAAACATTTATGTGAGTCAGGGACTCTATAGTATCTGTCTGGTTTGGCTGGTGCAGGGGGTAAGGAATCTGGGTTGAGGCTAGATTCCGAATAAACATCATCCAGAATGTCCAAAACAGGTGGAATAGCAAGGGGTCTGTGCTGAGGTAGCAGGAGGAACTCTCGGAGTCTTTTCTTTGAGTCTGAGAAATCTTGGCCCTCCCAATGAAAATGCTCCCTCATGGTGTGCAATGTTTCCCCGAAGGAGTAGTCCTCAGGAGGAGATACTGAGGGTATGGACTCTTCAGCATCAGAGTCTTCGTAAGGGGGGAAGGGGTAATCCTGATCCTCAGAGGAAGCTGAGGAAATGGAGGCCTGATCAGAGGAAGCAGCCTCCTCCTCCTGCCTAGGCCTTTTGTCTGGTGGGGGATGGGAACCCCTGATAAGAGTAATTAAGTCTTCAGCCATTTTAAGCATCTGCTTCTTAGGCATAGGCCCCTGTACTGGGGACTGGTGTGTAGGTTTTTTGACCTTAAAGGGAGTTTTTAACTTGGAATAGGATTTAATGGTAAGAGTAGTCGGTCTGAATACACCTTCAGCGACTGTGGGTCAGTCTACAATGTCGGATTCCTCCTCAGGATTGTCTTCAGCAGGGCCTGAAGGTAAAGGCTCCTGAGGCCCAGCAATCTCCGTCTGGGAGGCCGACAGGGGCTCCATATCAGCAGTCGTCAAGCGCTGCGTAGGCGCGTCACTGAAGACCAGAGAACCGGCGACCTGCCTAACCGAGGCCTCGGTGTCCGGTTTAGACTTCGGTTGTCTGTCCTTATCTTTGAGTTTTTTATGAACTCCAGTCGTCGGAATATCCGACGGCATGTTGTAATTAAATTTTCTACCGAAAAAATGTTGGGCGAATTCCGACCGACGTTTTATTCTTCGTTTGTTAAACCTAGCACAAAACCGACAACCTCTGACGTCGTGATCTAGGCCTAGGCAAGGTATACAAAATGAATGAAAATCCTTATGAGGTATTTGTTTCCCACAAGAAATACAATTAACTTTTTCTGACATCGGTCTGAGACAAGAAAAGATTCCCCAACGGGGTACTTAGCTTTAGAAGACTTCGGTCTGAATTTCGATTGAATATATCAGGAGTCAGCGGACCGGCACTAGCGAACTGCTTCTGCTTCGGGCACCGCGCGGCAAGAAAGACTGAAGAAAATGGCGTTGGTTGTCTCCTTTATACCCCTGGCACTCTGACGTCAGGATAGAAGCGACGACAACCGATGCCGGACCAAGACTTTGGTATACCGGCCGACTACGGAACCGCCTGATGGCAGAATAACCCTAGTGTGATAACTGCAGAAGTGTAACACGATGAACATCCTTACAGTATGTTGTTTTGTTGTTGGCCAGTGGGCTTATTTGAACTTTTCTGCACGGTTATAAATTATATCTGTGAAGGGCTGCTCATTGTACAGCCACGTTTAAGCATGCATGTTACAGACTCAGGCACTTACAACTTTAACATACTCTGTACAACCTGCTCCATAATTTCCTAGTGTGTTTAATCATCAGTAGCTCCATGAAAGCCTGCGGTTTGCGCTAAGATTCCATGTTTGTGTGCAGACTTGAATTGTCTGCTGTAAACGGAGACCACTCCAGCAAATCAACCTGGCCTCACTGGTGTCACTCAACATCAAAACTTATGGATTTACACTTTGCTACTGTCTCTGCAGCCAGCTCAGCTGAAATGGTCATCCTGAGACAGTGTAGCAAATGTCTCTTGTTTACTGCCACGCACCTACTAGTTAAAACTGTGCGTGTGAGACATGTAGTTTTGTAATGTTAATGGAGGCAAAACTCATGTGAAGCCATGGCATATAATAAGTGGGTTATCAGTAACCCACAACACCACACTAAATCTATCCACACACATCTGACCAGTCACATAGACCCACATACTGAGTCTCTTAAAAGTAACTTACCTAAACCACAAAGGTCTCCAAACCTAAGAAACTATCCTTAGCAAACTGTCAAACGCAGAACAATCAGCATCCACAGTGAAGCATGCATCCACTTAAAAAGCCTGTAAGATTAGCCTCCACAAAATCCAACATCCTTCTCATAGGGGGACTCCATAGTGAGACACACTGATGTACTACTCAGCAGGCTGCAAGGAGACTGTTACTTACTTATCCTTACCAGGTGCCAGGATTTGTAGCATCAGACATGCAAACAAGACAGAGTCATAGTACATAAGGGTGTGAATGACTTGATACATACCTCCTTGGACTGTATGAAGATACACCTGTAGTTCTTGGAACAAGCATCCAAGGTGGGTATGAACATAGCATAAGCAGCATTTTACCATCTCAAAGAATAATACAGCAATGTAACAAAAGATTGACTTCAAACTGCTTAGCTTCTGGTCTCATTCATTGGGAGGGCTAATGTGTATATCAGTCTGGGAGGAGATGGTAAACAGTCCTGAGTGCTTTGCCAAGGATGGCCTGCACCTATCTACCCACCCCAAGCTTTCATATATTAGCTAAAACCTTGTGCACCCCATAGTGCCTTTTTAGACTGTTCAGTCTTCAAAAGCTTCCAACGTAAAACAAACCAGACAATGTTGAGCAACAATGCCTTTAGGTTAGCTACCTTAACAAAATCTGAACTTCCTACAAGCACTTTTTCTATTCTGGAAACATGGATATTTCCATTGTCATAGAGATCTGGTTCAGGACCATTTAGAGCAATCAATCAGTGCAGAGTTTCAAGGCCTACCCTATGTTCAGGCCCACTCATTAAATGAAGGCACTAAATGCAGCAGGGTCTCCATATCTGTAAAGGGGAGGAACTTCTCCAGACTTGCTCCATGTCAGTATCTTGTTAAACTCTTCCACCCCAACTTACCATTAACAGAATCCTTTATCATATTATTGTCAACTATAGGACCAATTGGCTTCGGTCTCTTACCTAACTAGCAAGGAGTTCCTTAAACGCCATCCGTCTAGGGGAATTCAACTACCCCTCCATTAAAGGGGAGACTTGGAAATCCTCAAACATGTATGCTTAAGAGATTTCTGGACTTTAGTAGCACAAATTCTGTGGATCATTTAGTTTGCACTCCAGCAGAAATTTATAAAATCAGGGACTTGGTCCTCACCAGTATGGGATAGCTCTGCTCTCTACCAGTTGTAAATACCTTCATGGTCAGATCTGACCACCAGTCAATCATAATCATAGTAAGACTGAAGACAGAAATGTCCTGCAATACTTCAGTATTCAGAGATTATAATAAGGCTGGTCTACTAAAACTAAGTAATGACCTGGCTAAATTCAACATCCTGTTTCAGTCTACTACCCAAACTGTTTATGCAGAATCCTTTGCCGGCAAATTCCATGCACATGTAAATAGATGCATCTGTCTGCCTCTGGGGTAAATCCAGTGCATGCCAAAAATAAACACTTGTGGTTAAACCAAAATATGAACACGATTTATAATAAAAGCAAAAACTAATTGCATGTAAAAATATAACACTAAAGATGCAAAACAAGCTTGGACTAAATTTTAACAGGGAACTATGGACCTTTAAATTAAACAAAGACAAGTGTTAGACAAAAATAGCCACCCAAGCAAAAGACAACCACAAAGCTTTCTGTAACAGTGTTAGAGACCTCAGAAATTATACCAGTACAGTGCAGAACTAATAACTGACATTGCTTACTCAGACCCTGAAGACATAGCCAATCCACTACTGGATAAATTTGTCTCTATCTTCATGCCCTTTCTCCTTCTCTGTTCTTAAATCACATATCTACAGCTACAAACCCCCCCTCCAAAAAATATATATATCTCCTTTGAACAAGTCCACTATCCAAGGCAGAGAATGCTACTTCTATAGGGAAAGATAACACACTTGGCTGCTTATTGACCAATGTAAAACAGAACTTGTCAGATCTCCTCAAGAAGATGCTCAGTACTGGCCCCCAAACAGGCTGTGCGCGAGGCAGCTGTCCTCTCCTTGCACAAAAGACTAGCATCAGTGGACAAGGGTAGTTATAGACCCATAAGTTTCACTAGCCACATCTGTAAGGCTATGGGAAGGATCACTATGGAACTTTACAAAATAAGAGTATGGGTAACATACAAACTCTCAACCCAAACAATTTTGATTTGTCATGGGTAGATTTTGCCGTCCTGAACTTGGCTGACTTCAAGGTTACCAAAGCAATAGAGGAGGGCAAATCAGTACACATTGCATATCTAAACTTATCAAATGAGTTAGACAGCATCCCACACTCTGGTATAGTAAATAAACTATCCCAGCTAAATGTTAATCTGTGTGTAACTCACTAGGCAGAAAATGGGCTCACAAACACAAGCCTGGAAATTAGGGTACGTGACTACCTTCTCCAAAAGACTGAGACACCAAAGATGATTGTCACTGTGCAAGTGACACCCCGACCCCATGTGGAAAATGGGAAAAGGGGATGGAGTTGGGGACCTGGGAACCTATGTAGATAAACTGTCCTTTGATCACCATGTGTCATCTATATTCAGTGCTCATCACTCTGATCCTTGACTACAGAGTCCTTAAGGTACGTTCCTGTCCAAATATTTGACAAACCTGGAATGACCATAGTGCTTTCTCACTAAGACTATAAAGGGTCTATACCAATGAAACTATAAAGACTGTTTAAAAATCTTGTTCCTCTTCTTGGTATCCATACAGGTTAGGGAGGGGTGATCTCTGCCTCTCACACAGAGCCTCAGCAGAGACACTGTCTGACCTACTGCACATTCTAAAGTCCAGTGGTGGATTAAATATGAAAAACCTCTCTCTCTCTCTGAAGGACTTGAAATCCTTAAACATGTATGCTTAAGAGAGGAAATCCTCAAACATGTATGCTTAAGAGATTTCTGGACTTTAGTAGCACAAATTCTGTGGATCATTTAGTTTGCACTCCAGCAGAAATTTATAAAATCAGGGACTTGGTCTTCACCAGTATGGGATAGCTCTGCTCTCTACCAGTTGTAAATACCTTCATGGTCAGATCTGACCACCAGTCAATCATAATCATAGTAAGACTGAAGACAGAAATGTCCTGCAATACTTCAGTATTCAGAGATCATAATAAGGCTGGTCTACTAAAACTAAGTAATGACCTGGCTAAATTCAACATCCTGTTTCAGTCTACTACCCAAACTGTTTATGCAGAATCCTTTGCCGGCAAATTCCATGCACATGTAAATAGATGCATCTGTCTGCCTCTGGGATAAATCCAATGCATGCCAAAAATAAAAATAAACACTTGTGGTTAAACCAAAATATGAACAGGATTTATAATAAAAGCAAAAACTAATTGCATGCAAAAATATAACACTAAAGATGCAAAACAAGCTTGGGCTAAATTTTAACAGGGATCTATGGACCATTAAATTAAACAAAGCCAAGTGTTAGACAAAAATAGCCACCCAAGCAAAAGACAACCACAAAACTTTCTGTAACAGTGTTAGAGACCTCAGAAATTATACCCAGTACAGTGCAGAGCTAATAACTGACATTGCTTACTCAGACCCTAAAGAGATAGCCAATCCACTACTGGATAAATTTGTCTCTATCTTCATGCCCCTTCTCCTTCTCTGTTCTTAAATCACATAACTACAGCTACAACCCCCCCCCCCCACTTCCAAAAAAATATATATCTCCTTTGAACAAGTCCACTATCCAAGGCAGAGAATGCTACTTCTATAGGGAAAGATAACACACTTGGCTTCTTATTAACCAATGTAAAACAGGACCTGTCAGAACTCCTCCAGAAGATGCTCAGTACTGGCCCCCAAACAGGCTGTGCTTGAGTTAGCTGTCCTCTCCTTGCACAAAAGACTAGCATCGGTGGACAAGGGTAGTTATAGACCCATAAGTTTCACTGGCCACATCTGTAAGGCTATGGAAAGGATCACTATGGAACTTTAATAAGAGCATGGGTAACATACAAACTCTCATCCCAAACCAGTTTTGATTTGTCATGGGTAGATTTTGCCGTCCTGAACTTGGCTGACTTCAAGGTTACCAAAGCAATAGAGGAGGGCAAATCAGTACACATTGCATATCTAAAGTTATCAAATGAGTTAGACAGCATCCCACATTCTGGTATAGTAAATAAACTATCCCAGCTAAATGTTAATGTGTGTGTAACTCACTAGGCAGAAAATGGGCTCACAAACACAAGCCTGGAAATTAGGGTACGTGACCACATTCTCCAAAAGACTGAGACACCAAAGATGATTGTCACTGTGCAAGTGACACCCAGACCCCATGTGGAAAATGGGAAAAGGGGATGGAGTTGGGGACCTGGGAACCTATGTAGATAAACTGTCCTTTGATCACCATGTGTCCACTATATTCAGTGCTCATCACTCTGATCCTTGACTACAGACTCCTTAAGGTACGTTCCTGTCCAAATATTTGACAAAACTGGAATGACCATAGTGCTTTCTCACTAAGACTATAAAGGGTCTATATCAATGAAACTATAAAGACTGTTTAAAAATCTTGTTCCTCTTCTTGGTATCCATACAGGTTAGGGAGGGGTGATCTCTGCCTCTCACACAGAGCCTCAGCAGAGACACTGTCTGACCTACTGCACATTCTAAAGTCCAGTGGTGGATTAAATATGAAAAACCTCTCTCTCTCTCTCGTAATACAGTACCTAGCTAGCTGGAATTGCCACATGCGTAGAAGCACAAATGACTGGAAGGGTCAGCCAACCATGCATCTGCCACAGCAGGGAATGGAGAGGGGTGGGGACTAAATTGGTGGGGGGGGTGATGGCTGATTAAATGTATCCTTTATTTAATTTGTTGGTTTGGTTTGGTTACCGGAAAGTCCAACTGTGCACATGCCCTATTTCCACGGAGGCCCGGTGGGGAGCCCCAAACAGAATAAAGATTGGTACAAATTAAATCTCTTGGGTGGCGAAAGCCAGGGAACCTTTTTGGCTAGGCTTATTTAGGCTCTAGGACCAATAGCCTAGTACCTACCTATGAACCTAAATAACAAATTATACAATACATAAGCTCATACAGTAGTGACACATACAAGGATTACAAGATATAAATAAAGCTATTCAAGAATAAACAGAACAGTTGACTATACAACATATACTTGTTTCCCACCTTTCTAAGCTAGTATAGTCCAGTTTTCAGGCTAGTGCTGAATTCAGGGCTGTGTTACAATTTTCTGAGTTGCCCATACCTTACTTGGATAGAGGGAGGTTTCTATGTTCACCTGTGAGAGAGGTAGCTTTGAGCAGTCATCTGTCCCTGGAGGAGTGGTTCCAGCCCAGAGGTTAGTAGTTTATAGGCCATTTTGGGCTAATTTCTATCTTTTCATTTCCCTGCTGTAAAAACCGCGTTTGCACGGATTTGCATGTCCGGGCAATGCCGGTTAGCTAAGGCTAAATTTATCCTGGCTCCACTAAGTCTCCTCTTCAGTTTTTCCCTTGAAAGTAGTCTAACTCTCAACCTAAGGACTTAAAAAGCATCCTACAGTCCAGCACTTGCTCAGACCTAATAGCAAGCACTAATATACCCCCGACACTTGATTGCCCAGCAGGGCAAGGCTCATTATTCACCCCTCACCAACTAAGCGACTAAGCAGCTCACCCTACTATTCAGGCATGGCCAAAGGGCAATTTCAGGTGTACTCTCCAGTCCAGCTGGTGAACCTGGGTATCCTGAGGCAATGTTACAACTACCTCATGTACACAGACAACCCTCTCCTCCTACCACAAAACATTAACATATGCGAGAGATGCAATTATATAGATAAATTGAAGGCTAAGCTCTCTCCACCCAAGACTGGAACATGAAGTCATGAGGCGAAGGTTAACACTTGCACCACACCTCCAGCCTCACACAGACATACTAAACCAGCACTGGCAAAAAATACACAAATACACAAAATCAAACTCAGAGGCTCTAAATAAAAACCTGCAAAAGCATCACAGACCTCCAAAGCAGACACCCAAAAAAACCTGTACCTCCCGTCACAAACCAGACAACAAATAAAACATAAAATCAGTGTGCCGCACAATCACAGCCCTTAAGGTGAAATAACATACCTAACACACTAGAAATAGGCAACTATATAGTCAGGCACACTGATGTCCCACTCACTAGGCTGGACAAGAAGGTTACTGTTAGCTGCCTGTTGGGAGCCAGAATCAGCCACATAACACAGGCACTCAGGTCACTCCAGAACAAGTACTAGTATGACTCTGTCATTGTTCATGTTGGTGTGAATGACTTGAGACGTACCTCCCTAGACTACATGAAAAGAGACATAGGGACTTTCAAATACTGGCCAAGGCTCTTGCTGCCCCCTTAGTGCCTTTTTTTAGGCAAGGCTCAAAAGTCAAACCCACCTCCGTAAACAGCACAAATAAAAAAATGAAGGTTATGCTACTCAATGCCAAGAGTTTAAATCTCAAAATGTATGCACTCGAAGCACTCCTCAGTATGGAGAATGTCGACATCTGTGCAGTAACTGAAACCTGGTTCAAGGCTCCACAGAGCACCTCAGCACTACTGGGCTAGAACTCATACCACACATTTTGGCCACAGAACATGGACCGAAACACAAAAGGAGGGGGTGTATCCATATTCATCAAGGATACCTACACTTCCATGTAAGTGGCGCAGCATGATACCTCCGAGATCATCCATGTGAAACTAACATCAGGCAAATCTGCAATGCAAATTGTGGCCTGCAACAGATCACCCTCCATGACCCAGGACCACCACTCTGCCTTTCTGGAGACACTGGAAAACATGAAGGTCCTACCAAACACCCTGATATTGGGCAATTTCAATTACCCTACCGTTAATTGGGAAAACTACTCAAGTACAAACTCCCAGGTCCAGCGCTTCCTGGAATTTATCAACTCAAATGCCCTGGATCAGCTGGTAAACTCCCCTAACAGAGGTGAAAACATATTGGACCTGGTCATCACCAACATGGGCGACAAGTGTTCCACACCAGAGGTCAGCCTGTCACTGGTTAGATCAGACCATAAACTAATCACTCTGGATGTCCACACCACACCACCACCTCCAACCAAGGAAACCACAGTGGAAAACTTTTCTATAGCAAACTTCACCTTACTTAAGACAGAGGTGGTAAGTTTCACAGCCCCCGTGCTAAAGGATAACAGTGTCCAAGATGCAGGAACCATTACAAATGCACTCTACAAGCACCTACAAGGATGCATGGATCGTACCATTCCCTAGCAAAACCAAGACTCACTCCCCTAAGAGAAGGAAACCAGTCTGGTGGACCCCTGCCGTAAACAGGCTATACAATAGAAGGAGGAAACTAGTTCAGAAAAAAAGCAAATCCCAAGAAGGAAAGATATCCCTGATCAGTATCAGTAAGAAACTAAGGTCCCTCAAAATCCTCCAACGCTAACTTCGAAAGAAAAATAGCCAAGGATTCGAAAGATAACCACAAAGCCTTCTTTAGCTATGTCAAGAATCTAAGTGGCAACTCGCAGATATGCTCTGAGCTAGTGCAAAATAGCACAAAATATACTGAACCCTCTGATATTGCCAACATCATGACAGATAGATTCAGTGCAAACTTCACCCACCCTCTCACTCGCAAAAAGGCCCACAACAATATCGGAAAAGTGTAGTGTCCCGGAAACCAGACGCACAGGTGAAAACAGCCCTTTTAAAAGCCAAAAGCACAGCATCAATGGGGCCAGATGGTGTCCCAGGCTGCATCTTGCACGAACTACAAAACGAACTAACTCCCCACCTAAACACACTGTTCAACCTCAGCCTCTCCACAGGCTATGTTCCCACAGAATGGCGCACAGCAACGGTTATTCTGCTCCACAAAGGAGGGGCCACGACTGACCCTGGTAACTATCACCCCATAAGCCTGACTAGACTGGCCTGCAAGGCTATGGAGCGCAACATCATGGAACTCATTAACAAAGACACTGAGAACCACCAAACACTTGACCCTACCCAGTTCGGCTTTGTTAAGGGCAGATCATGCCTATTAAACCTGGTTGACTTCTTCGAGACAGTCACCAAGGCCATAGATGAGGGGAAGGTAGTTCACACAGCTATCTTGACCTCGCCAAGGCTTTTGACACCATTCCCCAATCTGGAATTATAGAAAAACTCACCAGCCTGAACATAAACCCCTACGTCACGAGGTGGGTTGCCAACTGGCTTACAGACAGAACTCACACGGTAAGAATAGCGGGCTCCAGGTCCGACTCTAAACCAGTCACAAGTGGTGTCCCACAAGGCTCGGTCCTGGGACCCCTACTGTTCGGCATATACTTCTCAGAAGTACAGGCAAACACAGGACGACTATGGCGAACCATAAATGCAGATGTTTGAGTGTATATCCTGCTGCAGTCATCACTCTTGGGTTATCCTGCCATCAGGCGGTCATGTAGTCGGCCCGAATTACAAAGTCTTGGTCCGCGTCGGTTGCTGTCGCTTCTTCCCTGACGTCAGTGTGCCAGGGGTATATAAGAGGCATCCGACACCATTTTTCTTCAGTTTTTATTGCCCCAGATGTCAGGTGCCCCCAATAAATAGGCAAAAAAAAAAAAAAAATATATATATATATATATATATATATATATATATATATATATGTAGCTAGATAAAAATAAAACAAAACCTGTAGGCACAAGCAAATACACCACAGAGGTTGTATAGGATATAGTGGTAAAGGTAAGTTCAGCTAGTACAGAGGGGAGGGAGGGAGGGTAACCTGGACTGCAGCGGGGTGAACACGCGAACATCTACATTTATGGTAGGTACAAAACTGTACTATGTTCATCGTGTTACCCTGCTGCAGTCATCACTCCTGGGTCGACTCCCAAAGCTAAGGATAGGAGGTGGAGTCAAACAGGGTTAGAGGAGGCTAGAAGGCCCTGCAAAACTGCAGTGGCGAAGCCAGCTCTAGTCTTAGAGTAAAGTGGTAAGTGATAGTGTTTGGTGAAGGTGTGTACTGAACTCCAAGTTGCAGCTTCCAGAATATCCTTGGTTGGCACCCCCCTGAGGAAAGCTGTAGATATAGCTGCTGCCCTGGTGGAGTGGGGCCTTATGCTTGGAGGAACTGGTTTTCCATGATGGGTGTAGCAGAAACGTATGCAATGTCCTATCCATTTTGAAATGGTCTGTTTTGAGATAGCCTTTCCTTGTGATGCTGTAGCATAGGATACAAAAAGCTGTTCAGATTTTCTGAAAACCGTAGGCTTATCCAAGTAGTAATGTAGTTGCCTGTGAATGTCCAAGGAGTGCAGGAGTCTTTCCCCTTTGTTCTGTGAATTGGGGAAGAATGTAGGTAAATGGATGGTTTGATTTAGAGCCACACTGGATACCACCTTTGGCATAAAGGAGGGGTTAGTTCGCTGGGAAAATGTCTTGATGAAAAATGAGGAAAGGTTCTACTGCCATTAGTGCCTGAAGCTCTGTGACTCTTCTGGCTGAAGTAATTGCTAGCAGCAGGGTAGTCTTCCATGATAAAAATTAGAAGTTATGTACTTACCATAACGTTCCATCTGAGTAGGTGTATTCATTTGTCTGCAACCTGTGGGTATGGATCCGATATCGGATCCGAACCGGCATGGTTTATCCAGCTATGGATCTGAGCTCCTAGCTCCTCCCCCCACTCATAATGCCCTGCTCTCCCTACATGACCTCAGATCGAGTTTGCCCTGCACCAACTACCCTAACTAAAGGGTAACACACCCTATGCAGGAACTGACAAGGCCAGGGGGATAGGAGGGCGGGATGGTTGCAGACAAATGAATACACCTACTCAGATGAGTA
>NC_056729.1:1864537445-1864574260 GCF_019279795.1 Protopterus annectens
TTTCCAATGACTTTAAACCTTAATTGTTTTCACTATCTAGTAACCAAAAAATTCCTGCATCTTGATTCATGGACTCAAACATTTTGGAATATTAACCTTTCATCTTTTGGTTTAAATTCACCACTCCTTAACCATTCCTGCATTTGATCATGATCAACATGAGGTTGTTCCAACAGTTTTTTTATACTGGCAACTATATTTATGCATATTCCACCTTTATTGCCTTCTCATCTGATCCTTTACCTTATAGTCTTTCTTTTGTTTTTAAGCACATTGTCGCTGTTTGAATTTTATCTACTTCTGGTTTGATTTACATTCAAGCTTGACACCAATATGCTTCTGCTAAACTAAGCAGGAAAGTCATCTTAGACTTATTCTCCTCATGTTTTAAAACTTTCACTATGTTTGGGTCTTGTGAAGTCAGCAGATGTGTGCAGTCCCATGATTGCATATATATATATATATATATATATATGGGTCTACTTCATTTGACCTAACTTTCATTTGCCCGACACTCAGTTTCCTGACCCCAGTTGACTGAAAGCTCATTTGCCCGAAAACTCATTTGACTGACAAATATATATATATATATATATATATCAGTTTCGAGTAGGCCCATACCTCCTTCAGAATGGGGGAATACATAATGTTGGTATGCACTGATTTTTATAAATCATTTGATGAGCATGGAGGATCCTTCTTGTTTTCCTGTCCAACTTATCCAACACCTTTTGTTGCCAGTCAATTACTCCAAAACTGTAAGTTAGGACAGGAAGAGCAAATTGGTTTATAGCTTGGACTTTGTTCCTAGTGAACAGTGCTGTTTTCAGTATTAATTTAAGTCTTCTAAAACAGCAGTCTCAAACCTTTTTTTGCACCAAGGACCGGTTTCATTTAAGACAATTTTCCACAGACCAGCCACTGTGCGTGCATAATAAAGTGCATAATATTTATTTATTTAACATTCGTTTACCTGGAGGACGAACTGGACTAGAAGTCCATTTTCAGCCGAGACCCAGGGAGAAAAGCTCCAAAGTACAATAAAAAGACAAAGGGCAACAACTGCCAAAAAGAAAAAAAAAAGTGTGCATTCTGCATAACAACATAACACTGATCTGCGATGATTGAGAGGTACGTAAACCTAATGGCAACTTTATTGACTTTAAGTTTATAAGAACAATATTTAAAATCTGTCCATATTATTTTGCTCTGTCCAGCATTCTTCTCAATTCTACAGATTTTCACAGAATGTCTAGATTTTTGTCTGATGTTTTTGGTCTGCTTCTCATAAAATAAGAAGTTATGTACTCACCATAACGTTCCATCTGAGTTGGTAAACTTCATTTGTCAACAACCTATGGGAATGGGATCCGACCTCGGATCCGAGCCGGCAGTTTTCAACAGCCTTAGATCCGAGCTCCAAACTCCTCCCCTACCCATAATCCCCTGCCAACCCTGACTGACCTCAGATCAAGTTTGCCCAACAGCAGAAACTGCTAGAAGATTATTAGTCTCAAGATAAATTTGGGTAAAACCCATGGACCTGAGTAAGAATACATTCGCAAGGGAGGGGGCAGGAGGGAGGGACGGTTGTTGACAAATGAAGTGAGTACATAACTTCTTAATCTGAAGTAGTTAACTTCATTTGTGCAGCAACCTATGGGACAGAGTCCCCAGCTACCTGAATCTTGGGCGGCCTTCATGGAAGGATGTTCCGGAGCACTGCTGAGCCAAAGGATGCTCTCCCTCTGGAGATTATGTCCAATTTATAATGACTGATAAAGGTATGAGATGAGGCCTAAGTGGCTGCCGAGCAAATATCATCCAAGGAGACTCTAGTTCTAAAAGCCGCAGAAGTAGACATAGATCGAGTAGAGTGGGCATGGACTCCCTGAGGTGCAGGCCTGCCAGAACTTTCATATGCTAAAAGGATACACTGTGAAATCCATCTAGACAGTGTAACTTTAGACACCGATTTACCCAAGTTAAATTTGGCAAAGGAGACGAACAACTGGTCGGATTTCCTATGACCAGATGTCCTATGGATGTAGAAGCGAAGTTGTCTATGCACATCCAATGAGTGTAACTTGTATTCCCCTTTGTTATGGTAATTAGGAAAAAATACTGGCAGGTTAATGGACTGGTTAATATTTGATTCAGGGACAACTTTGGGAAGAAAACAGGGATTGGTCCTGAGGTAAACTCTATCCTTGTGAAAAATCAAGTATGGGGGTTTTACACAGAGGGCCTGTAGTTCAGAGACCCTTCAAGCTGAAGTGATAGCGACAAGAAAGGCAGTTTTCCATGACAAGAATTTAAGATCTATTGAGGCTGCAGGCTCAAACGGGGGAACTGTCAAGGCCTGAAGCACCAGCGTTAAATCCCAAGGAGAGACTACATCCTTCACTAGGGGTCTGAGCAGAAAGGTGCCCTTCAAAAAGGTCTTACACAATTTTGTGGTGATCAAGGGGCCCAGTTAATTTCCCACATGATAATGAGAGATAGTTGCTAGTTGAACCTTGACTGTGGAGGAGCTAGCCCCCTGATGAAACAGCCCTGACAGAAAGTCTAAAACAGCGGGCAAAGGAGCTGTAAAAGGATCCAAATTCTGGGGTTCCGCCCAAATGGAGAAATGTTTCCATTTGCTACTATAGTTCTTTCTAGTAGAAGGCTTGTGCGCTGCTACTAGAATAGTTTTAACTGAGGAAGAGATACCGGGAGTCCTAGCTACGAGTGGAACTGGAGAAGCCAAGCTGTGAGCTTGACATTGTCCAGGTTCGGTACTGGGAGATCTAGGGGGTGAGATATTAGATCGGGACGGGGATCCAGAACCCAAGGGGGATTCACCAGATGAGACCAAAGGTAAGGGAACCAGGTTTAACGAGGCCAAAAAGGGGCAATGAGGATAATCCTGCTCCCCAACTGGCTGGCTTTCTGAAGAAACTTCAGCATCAGGGGAAGAGGAGGGTAAGCATAAAGAAGACCGGTAGGCCAAGCATGCACCAGAGCGTCTCTCGGGGGTTCCCCGGAGGGGGATATGAGAGCAAAGTAGTCGTAACATTTTGTGTTCGAGGGAGAGGCAAAGAGATCGCAACAGGGTTGACCCAATTTGGCGAAGATCCGATTCGCTATCTCGGGATTCGGAGACCACTCATATGGTAACAGGATGGTGCGACTTAGTCTGTCCGCTACGATTTTGGACCGCCCTGGAATGTGTGTTGCTATGAGAAAGCGGGTGGTGGAGATCGCCCATTCCCACACCTTCATGGCCTCTCGACATAGTGGGTAAGACCTGGTTCCCCCCTGTTTGTTGACGTACCAGACAACAGACATTGTCCGTCTGAATCGCAATCGTTCCTACAGGAAGAAGGTCCTGAAGTGCTTGCAACGCTAACAGCACTGCCCTCATCTCTACGACGTTGATATGCAGTGAGGTCTCCGTGAGGTCCCACGTGCCTTGGACTGTCCTGCCCGAACAATGCCCCCCCACCCTAAACGGGAGGCGTCCACAGTCACCGTGGCTACTGGAGGGGTCATAGAAAAGGGGCATCCTAGCTGGAAGTCCGGGGCTTGGAGCCACTATAGGAGGGCCCTCTTGCAAGCCCTGCTGAGGGGAATGGGATGGCTCAAAGGATACTGAAGAAAGGACCACGGGACCTGAAGGGTCCATTGTAAGACCCTCATGTTCAAGCGTGCCATTGGCAATAGGTTGATTGCCGCTGCCATTGAGCCAAGAGCCCTCAGGACCAATTCCGCCGGAGGAGCTGGAGATTGTAGAATGGCCCGCACATGTAGCCTCAGGGTTCATAGCCGGTTTGTGGTCAAGAAAGCTAGGAGTTTGTTCGTGTCTAATCTGGCCCCTATGAAGTCTATGGTCTGAGTCGGAATAAGAGACGACTTCTCTATGTTGACAGTGATCCCCAGCCGGGGAGCTAGACGCAGAAAGTAGTTTCTGGCTGCACAGAGTAGATGCCTTGTCGGGGCGGTCAGGTGCCAGTCGTCCAGGTACGGGAAGACATGAATTCCCTGGAGCCTCAGGTGGGCCGCTATCACTGCTAACACTTTGGTGAACACCCTGGGGGCTGTGGTGAGACCAAAGGGGAGGACCCTGAACTGGAAGTGACTGGCTCCTAGCCGGAAGCGGAGGAACCTCCTGGATCGCCTGTCCATCAGAATGTGGTAGTACGCATCCTTGAGGTCTATAGAGCACATCCAATTGTTCTCCCGCAAGAGGGGGAGGATGGATTGAAGAGTGACCATGCAGAACTTTTCTTTGGTTACAGACAGGTTCAGGGAAGAGAGGTCGAGGATTGGTTTTAAGTCCCCCGTCTTTTCTGGCACCAAGAAAAACCTGGAGTAAAACCCGGACCCACACTGGTCTGGGGGGACGTGTTGGATGGCTTTTCCAGCAAGTGTTGGATTTCCATTGCTGCAGCCTCCCTCTGATCGGGTGGAACATCGGGGAGGTATGTGGGGCTGCGTGGGTAACGAGAAAAGGGGATCTGATATCCTCTGGATATGATGTGAAGCACCCAGCGGTCTGTCATGGACTTCCAAGCTGCTGGGTGCCTCGAGAAACACCCCCCGACTGCCTCCAGAGTGGAGCAGTCAGGCAACCCCTCAGGGGTGTTGCGTGGGTTGGTCCAAGAAGGGTTCTCTGGATCCAAAGTTTCGCGGGCCCCCTCTGCCTCTAGGGTGACATCCTCCCTGCCCTCCTCTGCCACAGAAGGGCTGGGAGTCCGGAGCGGGACGGGACTGTTGCAACTTCCGGAACCACATCTTCTTCTGTCCCTTTTGGTTCTTAGAGAAGGACCTCTGGGGAGCAGAGAAGCGGACTCCGACGGCAGACAACATCTTCCCGTCCTTTTCGCTCTGGACCAAGGTATCTCACATGGTTTTGCCAAAAAGGGCAGAACCATCGAAGGGGGCATTAGCGAAAGACGCCTTAAAGGGTTCCGCAAAATCACAGTGTCAGAGCCAGGCCTGATGTCTCATGACGAGGCCCGCTCCACTGGCTCTAGCGGCTCCTTCCATGGCATGGGACAGTAGCCGCATAGAGGTGTTAGATATGGATCATAGAGTGGCCATCCGGGTGGAGTGCAATTGCTTGTCCTTCACCGACATGGACTCGGGGGGCAACGCAGCGTACTCTTTGATAAGGTCCCGCTGCAGTCGAAGCACATGTGCCATGTAGTTCAGCGACCTCACAGAGAAGGTAGCCGAACTAAACACCCGCTTCCCTAGGCGGTCCATCGACCAAGACTGCTTGCTCGGGGGGATGAACCGAGGGACTCTCCTGAGCTAGTTCCCTCTTGGTGGCCGCCGCCACCAACATGGCATCTACAGGGGAACCCTTACTCCAGTGGGACTTGTCAGAGGGCGGGCTAAGGATCTTGTCCGGGCGCTTAGGGACTGGCTCCACAGTGTCCGGCTCCTTCCACGCCCTGGTAGTAATCAAGTCTACCAGGGGGTCAGCCGGAGGGGACACCCAAGAGGTAGACGGGCCTGCTTCAAACGTCTCCAGGAACACGGATTCGTCCGAGGTAGGCTTTGGGGCAGACCCCCCACCCTTATTCTAAGCATCTCCATGATGTCACCGAATGAGACATCTTTGGGGGGTGATCTTGGGGAACCTTCCCCTTCCTCCAAATCAGTGTCCTCAGTCAAGGACTTGGGGGAGTCCAGGTGCCTCCTCTTGCACCTTCGCTTGTGAGGAACCTCCTCGGGGGGGCTGTCTGAGGAGGTCTCAGCAGCCACGTCTTGTTCCACTGGAACTACCTGGGACGTCAAAGCAGGCTGTCCCTGGGGCCGGGTGATGGAAGTCTGACTTAACAGAGAAGGAGTGCAGAGTGGAGCCGTGGCAAGGGCCGGGGGCCTGCAATCTCTCGACAGTGCCCTCTCCACCACATTGAATGCAGAGGGAAAGCTGCTCTCTCTGGGATCAGAAAGCAGACCCTCGCTTGGATCCGACGGACGGATCGGGGCCGGCACCGAAGCGATCAGATCCGACAGACCAGCATGCTCCGACCTGGACGGAGCTGAAGGCATACCAATACCCCCGGATCCGAAGCTCAGCCCTTGGCTCCGAAAGCTCGGATCCGAAGAAAATGGACCCGACACACTCGAGGCAAGTGTCGGCGCCGACACACCACTGGCTCCAAGGCTGCCCGGCTCGGAAGACTCCGAACCCGGGAAATGGGACAGAGAAGGAGCTATCGGGGCAAAGAAGGGGGTCGAGCTCCCCCCGGAGGGGGGGAGGCAGGAGCACTCCCATCCGAGTTGGGCCTGGAGAAATCTTCTCATCATCCGGTCCATATCTGCATCCGTGAGACTTCGCGTAGATCGACGAGGCCACCGAGGTGGAGCAGGAGTATCGCCTTGATGACCTCAAAGGAGATCGGGTCTCCTCCTCCTCAGGACCCAGTGAAAAGCACGGGTACCGGATCCGAGAAGGAGACCACCAAGAAGACCTGGAAGTCCTGGAGGGAGAAGACCGCTTAGCTGGGGGCGGGGGGGGGGCAAAGCGGAGGCCTCGGCCCTCCGCTTGTGGTGCTTCTCCCTCCTTTTTTCTTTCCTAGCATTCCTCTCCTCCGGGCCTAAGGTGGGAGGTTGAGTCCCGGCCGGGGGGAAGGAAGCAGGAGTGGCAGCTGCCGCAGCGGGAGCCACGGGAGGACCGGAGGTAAAAGCAGAGTCCGGAGGTAGAAGACCCGCCAGAATCAGCTTAGACCTCTGGTCCTTGAGTGCCCTGGGGTTGAACGCCGCACAAATGGTACAACCAGAGGACAGGTGCTCAACCCCAAGGCACAACACACACCGAGTGTGGCCATCTGCTGGGGACAGCTTATGGCCACACTCGGTGCACTTAGAGAAAATTGGTTTTGGGGCCTCAGACATTTTAACCAAAAAGGGAAACCCATACACACTAGGCCCCAAACACACACACACAACCCTGATGAAACCACGAAGGAAGGGGGAGGTTAAATAAGAAAAATATAAGAGATATTAAATTTAGGAGAGGGACCTGAACACACAGTCAAACTAATTTTAAGAAAAGGGTAAGAAAGGATAAAATTTTTCTCACAAACGCGATGAAAACGCCTGGAACCCGGGATCAAGCTGCTGAAGTAAACCGCGGGAAACTAGATCCGAGGTCAGTCAGGGTTGGGAGGGATTATGGGTAGGGGGAGGAGCTTGGAGCTCGGATCTAAGGCTGTTGAAAACTGCCAGCTCGGATCAGAGGTCGGATCCGATTCCCATAGGTTACTGCACAAATGAAGTTAACTACTTCAGATTTGTTGTTTTCTGTCAAATCATTGGCAGATCATTGAAGTTTAAAGTCAGAAAATAATGACAGTTGAGTTTCATACTTCATACCCTTCAGAAAATTCATGCCAATGCAAAACCTGCATTTCTATCTACGTTCTAAGTTTGTAAGAACAGTACTTAAAAGTGTCCCTATTTTTGGGCCTTTGTACCTCCCCATTATTTTTGGCTTTGTCTTGATTTCTTGATCTAAGAGGTTGAGAGGTACGTCCAGATTTACTGTGCGAGTGGTATGGTTGAGAGGTACACAAACCTCACTGCTGCTGCCAGGGATCACTCTCACTCCTCTCTCTCTCTGCCTTTCGCACACACACACACACACACACACACACACACACACACACACACACACACACACACACACACACACACACACACACAAACACACACACACCCTCTTTTGCTCTCATGCACACATTCAGTCACACGCAGACAGAAACAGTTTATTTTGCATTCACACATGTATTCACTCACACTTCACTCTCACAATCTCACACACACAGTGACTTCCTTATTTATACATGCACTCACACATTGCTCTCACTCTGCTGTCTCACACAAACACACACACACAGTCACTTTTGCTTTCATGCACACATTCATTCACACATGCAGACACACGCACACACATACACTTATGGACTCTTCTACTTTCATGCACACATTCACTCACGCACACACATAAATACACATGCACACCTTCACTTTTTCGTTTCACTCCATGCCCAGTACCATTCCGCGTCCCAGTGGTTGGGGACCTCTGTTCTAAAATATTTCTTACTACATTTTATTCACATTTGTCCATGTTTTATTTGATCCTTCATCGATTCCCAAATATTTACACACTCCCTCTTGCTCCAGTTCTTTTATTTCACATTCCTGTCCCAAATTGATGTTTTCTTGGTGCTGCAGCTTTCCTGCTTTAAAGGTTACATTTGCACATTTATGAAGACCAAATGACATTCTTATATCTGAAAAAGTTTTGACCACCTGCAGTTGTGCTTTCAGTTCCTCATCTGATGAACTCTACAGTTTTAAATAATCTACAAAAAACATGAAATGTCTTCGCATTTTGTTGTTTTCTGGGAGCCAAACTGTAGCCATGGCCCAATCTGTCACGCAAACAGCTTAGGTTCATAGGTTCGTACTAGGCTATCTGCCCTAGGGCATTTATAAGCCTAGCCAGAGTGTGTGTGGCTTTCACCACCCCTTAGGATGAGAATACTACGCCTTTTTAGGGTTTAGTTTACTGTGCCTCTGTCTAGTAGTGACACAGAGATGACCCCCGGGGTAAACCTACGATCTCCCATCCACTCGTCGAGATTTCTCTTGAATAGAGTCAGTGAGGGGCTCTGCCTAACATGGACTGGGATTCTGTTCGAGTGTAGGGAGCCTCTGGGTTATGAATCTGTCCCTCCAGCACGTCCTATTTATTTCTGTGTTGAGGTTTAAGTCTCGTTCTCGTGGCTCTGATGGATTTGGATTTTCTGAGGTGGAGCATGTCCATTAATTCCGGATTGGACATGGCCTTGTACGTCAGGCACAGATCACCTCTGAGTAGGTGGTATGTGACTGAATAGAGCTGGAGTTTTTTCAGTCGGGCAGCATATGACATATGTTTAAGACCCTTTATCCTCTTGGTGAGGAACTTTTGGGGTCTTTCCAACTGCTGCAGGTGTCGGGTGAGATACATCCCAAATGGGGCATTGTTCTCAATCATTGGCCTGATAAGAGAAGAGTACAGGGGCACAATGACCTCTCTTGATCTAGATGTGAATCCCTTCATGATAAGGTGGGCAATATAGAAGATCTTCTTAACCACTTTGGCAATGTGAGTGTCAAATGAGAGGTTACTGTCAACCTGGGTCCCTAGGTCCCTGATTACCTCTTCCGTACTTAATGGATTAACACCTATGTGGTAATTTGTCAGTACCTTGTTTTTCCCAAAGGGTATGACTATACATTTTTTGGCGTTCAGCTTAAGGCCATGGCTCTGGCACCAATTATCCGTTTCTATGAGGCCTCTCTGAAGGATGTTTGTGTCCGCTGTAGTATCAATTATGGAGCCCAGTTTGCAGTCATCTGCGAACTTTGTCAGCCACAATCCTCCTATGTTTGCCTGTACCTCGGAAAAATAAATGCCGAACAAGAGGGGTCCCAGGACTGAGCCCTGTGGGACACCGCTTGTGACTGGCTTAGAGTCTGACATAGCTCCAGCAACTCTGACCCTGTGGGGCTTAATGGGTTAAGGACAAGAGGAAAGAGCAGCAGTGACAAAGAGTCACTACCTTATCAATTTTAAGCACTTTTTTATCCATGAACATAGGATACTGTCAAATGCTTTTTGTAGTCTATCCATGGCATTCTTAGTTTCGTCCCCTTTTTACAGTTCTCCATTATGACTAACAAATGATCCTGTGTTCCATACGACTTTTATTGCCCTTTCGTTCTACTGCTATGATGGAGTTTTCTTTTAAATGACTGTAAACTGCTGGCATCAATTCCAGTGTACAGTTTATATGTCGTTGGAAGGCAAGTTATTGGTCTATAGTGTTTAGGATAACTTGCGGGTTTGCTCTTAAAGGGAGTGTGTCTAAGTTGTGGTGTTCTGGCAACATTATTTTTTTACAATACTATTGATTAGTTTTCGATCGAAAAGAACCAAAAGTCTATTTCTTTCAGTTTACTTCTTTCACTTGGGGGGGATTTTTAACAGTTTATATCTGAAAGGCATCCTGCTCTCCAGTTCAGTCAGAAAGTACCTCCCACAAATCTGACATCTTCTTAAACCACCCACTTCTTTCACTAATTTAAATATACAGTTTCTGACACTTCCTAAACTGTTTTATTCCCCTGACAGAACCAAAACCTAGGAACTTTAGTTCTAATGACATTTCCCATTGAAAGACTAAATAACGTTACACTCATATAAAAAAAAAAGTAGCGATTTCAACTGATTAGCTCTTTTTTTTACGTTCAGTTTTTAAAAGGTGAGTGTAGCTCCTGGTTGCCGATCGTAGCTAATTAACCAGGAAGCACCATCTCCTTTAGTAATTATGTACGTTTAGTAAACTAATGTAACAAATCATCCAGTGGCTTCTGCTTCTGATGCCGCAGTTGACAGCATACTTTTGAATTGTCTACAATTTAATAGAAAGTCAGGGTTTTTTACTTTGTATTTTTCCTGATCCTCATGAAATATGTGCTTTTCTGGCGAAGTATTGGAGATGTCACTCATTAAATGATTCGAGTTTTCAGTTTCAGACTTCAGATCTTTCTGAAAGTGATCACTAATGCAAAATATATTATGCTAGCGTCTTTCTAAGCTTATAATCATTATTTAAACACCCACCTCTGACTTTAGGTCTTTGTTCCCTCGTTATTCTGGCTTTCCCCTTCTTGCCCTTATTTGCTATCCACTTGGAGCAATTAGCTCAGAGAATATGGGAGAGCTGTCTCTAGGAATGGGATTGGTATGGACTACAGGATACAAAGATGTACTTGTGCCTGGGAAAGTGTGTAGTTTTAGAAAGTTATAAAGTAAATAAAAGCAAAACTAAAGCTTATATGCATAAATGAGTGTCTAACTCATGCTTTAGTGCAAAAGCACCCTTATATGGAGATGGTATACGATGAGATATATAGGTGTACATTTTACAAAACTGGCAAGGGTTACTCCAAGAGACATGGGAATACATCAAAGGAAGACTTGTCAAATTAAGTCATAGAAGACCGTCTCAGAAGATTTCGCAGCTGGGTCTAGAGCAAAGGTGCAGGCTATTAAAATGCTTACAGTTTCCTTAGTTTTATATGTGGGGTAAGCCTTTTTGAAGTGGGTTCAAGTTTTTTGAATGGCTGCAAAAATAATGAAATTTTATATGGGAAGGGAAAGCTTCAAGAGTAGAACAGAAAAAGCTAGTACAGCCTAAAGAGCTAGGGGGGCCTCTCATTGCCACGCGTTTAGCTGTACCACACTGCCACTCAGATAAGACTAGTATACGTTATTCTGCGCAATAGATAACAGCTCTAGGTGGAAAGGTATAATGATAAGCTGGGGGAGGCAATATGAGACAACACTAATATCTGCCATTTGGTCAGGAGGGATGAATATGGGGAGTGGAAGTGGACATCTGAGTAACATGGTTTAGTCTAGTACACAATTTATGAATGTTAAAATTGCCATGCAAATTTGGGTTGCAGCCTACAGAATTAGCTATGCACAGGTAGCTCAATACAAGCATCCTGTTAAGGTGGTGGGGAAGAGAAGGGCAATTATTATACTGGGAACATTTTATAAAGGAAGGGAACAATGAAGTGGGAAGAGTTTCTGGCAAACCATGCACCACTGCAAAAAGATATATCTTATAATAAAGATAACTATTTCAGGGTGGTATGACTAAAAAATATGGAGACAAAATCCTGTAAAAGCCAGAGATCAGTACATTTAAGGAAAAAAGGGCATAGTATGATCAGGGAGAAATGGGCAAAGGAGAGATGTTAATACTAAAGTGCAGGACAATGGATGCCCAAAAAAATTGAGACATACTCAGTCTGGTTGAAATGTTTTATTTTACATGGAATTCTAAGCATTACTGTTGTACTGGTCTTAATTTAAAAAAGTGATGCATTTGAAGTTAAACTAGGGTAGATAATAAAATTGAAAGGGCCATTCACTAAGGTATGACAGTGCACTGTGCATGGGGGTGCATATATGAGATGGTTAATAAAGGTATGTTTTTACAAACACCACAGACTCTGACAGTATGGATTTAAATATTAGGTACCAAAAAAAGTAAAAAACGCCACAAACCAAGAAAACACAGGTAACCTTGAGTCCTATAGCCACAAATTCAATTCAAAAACCTTTCTTAACGCAGATTTATTAAATAAATATGACACAGCTTACTATCAAATGAGCAGCTTCATCAGAGATACAAGTACAAGTGCTAAGAAGCACACCTTTATGTGTACAGGAAGTGACACAGACACACGTCACACAGTGTACACTGGGAGGTGACGTGTGTTTGTGTCACTTCCTGTGCACATAAAGGTGTGCTTCTTAGCACTTGTATTTGTATCTCTGATGAAGCTGCTCATTTGATAGTGGCAAAAACGTCATTTTATTTTATTTAATAAATCTGCGTTAAGAAAGGTTTTTGAATTGAATTTTTGGCTATAGGACTCAAGGTTACCTGTGATTTCTTGGTTTGTGGGATTTAAATATTAGATTAGATGCATGTATGGTGGAGGCAGTGCAACAGGAGTTTTTTTGACCAAATAGCAGCCAAGTATAATCAAAAGTCTAATTTCAGTGGTAGCCCACAAAAAGCAAATATGGAACAGAAATGCCACAGGAAGCGTGTGTCAAGTGTGGAAGTTATTCTTGCATGCAGAGTGTCTGTGCTCAGCCAAGGACACTGCTTGGCATTTCTGTACAAATAAAGTTTGCCATGAGCAAGGCAGAAGTGCTATTTTTATTTATATATTCTCTGTTTGACATCCAGAACTACAAACTGAAAATGTGAATGGATTTTTACCTATTGATTCTACTTTTTTTGCACTGTTATAAATTAACTGCATTGGATTTGCCCGAGAGCTGCTCAATGCTTAGTGACCTAGCTGCTTATTGTGCCAATTTCTTGTACCTGATTTGGCAAACTGCCAGCCTTGAAAGACCTAAATACGTTTTATAATGATACTGTTCTTCTGTGATAGCTATACATGTGTTTTTTGGTAATCTGTTGCAATGCAAGTGGAAATAGTTTGGTTTAACTGTAGTGAGAGTAGTGAAGAACCTAGTAATTTCTAGGCTTTTGATTGCTGTAGAACCTTACAGTATGTTGTTTTGTTGTTGGCCAGTGGGCTTATTTGAACTTTTCTGCACGTTTATAAATTATATCTGTGAAGTGCTGCTCATTGTGCAGCCACATTTAAGCATGCATGTTATAGACTCATGCACTTACAACTTTAACTTACTCTGTAGAACCTGCTCCATAATTTCCTAGTGTGCTTAATCAGTACCTCCATGAAAGCCTGTGGTTTGTGCTAAGATTCCATGTTCGTGTGCAGACTTGAATTGTCCGCTGTAAACGGGGACCACTCCAGCAAATCAACCTGGCCCCCCTGGTGTCACTCAACATCCAAACTTATGGATTTACACTTTGCTACGGTCTCTGCAGCCAGCTCAGTTGAAATGGCCATCCTGAGACAGTGTAGCAAATGTCTCTTGTTTACTGCCACGCACCTACTAGTTAAAACTGAATGTGTGAGAGATGTAGTTTTGTAATGTTAATGGAGGCAAAACTCATGTGAAGCCATGGCATATAACAAGTGGGTTATCAGTAACCCACAACACCACACTAAATCTATCCACACACATCTGACCAGTCACATAGACCCACATACTGAGGCTCTTAAAAGTAATTTACCTAAACCACAAAGGTCTCCAAACCTAAGAAACTATCCTAAGCAAACTGTCAAACGCAGAACAATCAACATCCACAGTGAAGCATACATCCACTTAAAAACCCTGTAAGATTAGCCTCCACAAAATCCAACATCCTTCTCATAGGGGGACTCCATAGTGAGACACGCTGATGTACTACTCAGCAGGCTGCAAGGAGACTGTCATTTACTTATCAGGTGCCAGGATTTGTGGCATCAGACATGCAAACAAGACAGAGTCATAGTACATAAGGGTGTAAATGACTTGAGACATACCCCCTTGGACTGTATGAAGATACACCTGTAGTTCTTGGAACAAGCATCCCAGGTGGGTATGAACATAGCATAAGCAACATTTTACCATCTCAAAAAAATAATACAGCAATGTAACAAAAGATTGACTTCAAACTGCTTAGCTTCTGGTCTCATTGATTGGGAGGGCTAATGTGTACATCAATCTGGGAGGAGATGGTAAACAGTCCTGAGTGCTTTGCCAAGGATAGCCTGCACCTTTTACCCACCCCAAGCTTTCATATATTAGCTAAAACCTTGTGCACCCCATAGTGCCTTTTTAGAGTGTTCAGTCTTCAAAAGCTTCCAACGTAAAACAAACCAGACAATGTCTAGCAACAATGCCTTTAGGTTAGCTGCCTTAAAATCTGAACTTCCTACAAGCACTTTTTCTATTCTGGAAAACAGATATTTATGTAGTCATAGAGATCTGGTTCAGGACCATTTAGAGCAATCAGTGCAGAGTTTCAGGCCCATTGCATTAAATGAAGGCACTAAGTGCAGCAGGGCCTCCATATCTGTAAAGGGGAGGAACTTCATCTCCAGACTTGCTCCATGTCATTATCTTGTTAAACTCTTCCACCCCACCTTACCATTAACAGAACCCTTTATCATATTATTGTCAACTATAGGACCAATTGGCTTCGGTCTCTTACCTAACTAGCAAGGAGTTCCTTAAACGCCATCCGTCTAGGGGAATTCAACTACCCCTCCATTAAAGGGGAGACATGGAAATCCTCAAACATGTATGCTTAGAGATTTCTGGACTTCAGTAGCACAAATTCTGTGGATCATTTAGTTTGCACTCCAGCAGAAATTTATAAAATCAGGGACCTGATCCTCACCAGTATGGGATAGCTCTGATCTCTACCAGTTGTTGATACCTTCATGGTCAGATCTGACCACCAGTCAATCATAATCATAGTAAGACTGAAGACAGAAATGTCCTGCAATACTTCAGTGTTCAGAGATTATAATAAGGCTGGGCTACTAAAACTAAGTAATGACCTGGCTAAATTCAACATCCTGTTTCAGCCTACTACCCTAACAGTTTATGCAGAATCCTTGGCTGGCAAATTCCATGCACATGTAAATAGATGCATCTGTCCGCCTTTGAGGTAAATCCAGTGCATGCCAAATGCAAAAATAAACATATGTGATTAAACCAAAATATGAACAGGATTTATAATAAAAGCAAAAACTAATTGCATGTAAAAATATAACACTTGTTTTCTTCTTCTTCTGGCTGCTCCCGTTAGGGGTCGCCATAGCAGATCAACTGTTTCCATTTCTTCCTGTCCTCTGCATCTTGCTCTGTCACACCAACCAGCTGCATGTCCTCTCTCACCACATCCATAAACCTTATCTTAGGCCTTCCTCTTTTCCTGTTACCTGGCAGCTTCATTCTTAGCATCTTTTTCCCAATATACTCTGCATCCCTCCTCAGCACATGTCCAAACCAACATAATCTTGCCTCTCTGGCTTTGTCTCCAAACCTTCCAACCTGGGCTGATCCTCTAATATACTTATTCCTAATAATGTACATCCTCGTCACACCCAGTGCAAATCTTAACATCTTCAACTCTGCCACATCAAGCTCTGACTCCTGCCTTTTTGTCAACGCCACTGTCTCCAACCCATATAACATAGCTGGTCTCACTACCCTCTTGTAGACCTTCCCTTTCACTCTTACTGGTATTAGTCTGTCACAAATCACTCCTGACACTCTTCTCCACCCACTCCATCCTGCCTGTACTCTCTTCTTCACCTCTCTTCCACACTCACCATTACTCTGAACTGCTGATCCCAAGTGCTTAAACTCATTCACCTTCACCACCTCTACTCCCTGCATCCTCACCATTCCTCTATCCTCCCTCTCATTCACACACATATATTCTGTCTTAATCCTGCTGACCTTCATTCCTCTTCTCTCTAAAGCATATCTCCACCTCTCCAGGGTCTCCTCCACCTGTTCTCTACTCTCACTACAGATCACAATGTCATCTGCAAACATCATAGTCCACGGGGACTCATGTCTGATCTCGTCTGTCAACCTGTTCATCACCATTGCAAATAAGAAAGGGCTCAGAGCTGATCCTTGATGTAGTCCCACCTCCACCATAAACACATCCGTCACTCCCACCGCAGACCTCACCGCTGTAACACTACCCTTGTACTTATCCTGTACCACTTTTACAAACATCTCTGACACTCCCGACTTCCTCATACAATACCACAACTCCTCTCCAGGCACCCTGTCATATGCTTTCGCTAAATCCACAAAGACACAATGCAACTCCTTCTGACCTTCTCTGTACTTCTCCATCAACGCTCTCAGAGCAAACATCGCATCTGTAATGCTCTCTCCTGGCATGAAACCGTACTGCTGATCACTAATCACCTCCCTTCTTAACCTAGCTTCCACTACTCTTTCCCATAACTTCATGCTGTGACTGATCAGTTTAATCCCTCTGTAGTTAAAGATGCAAAACAAGTTTGGGCTAAATTTTAACAGGAAACTACAGACCATTAAATTAAACAAAGTCAAGTGTTAGACAAAAATAGCCACCCAAGCAAAAGACAACCACAAAGCTTTCTGTAACAGTGTTAGAGACCTCAAAAATTATACCCAGTACAGTGCAGAGCTAATAACTGACATTGCTTACTCAGACCCTGAAGACATAGCCAATCCACTACTGGATAAATTTGTCTCTATCTTCATGCCCTTTCTCCTTCTCTGTTCTTAAATCACATATCTACAGCTACAACCCCCCAAACAAAAAAATCTCTTTTGAACATGTCCACTATCCAAGGCAGAGAATGCTACTTCTATAGGGAAAGATAACACACTTGGCTGCTTACTGACCAATGTAAAACACGACCTGTCAGATCTCCTCCAAAAGATGCTCAGTACTGGCCCCCAAACAGGCTGTGCTCAAGGCAGCTGTCCTCTCCTTGCACAAAGGACTAGCATCAGTGGATAAGGGTAGTTATAGACCCATAGGTCTCACTAGCCACATCTGTAAGGCTATGGAAAGGATCACTATGGAACTTTATAAAATAAGAGCATGGGTAACATACAAACTCTCAACCCAAACCAATTTTGATTTGTCATGGGTAGATTTTGCTCTCCTGAACTTGCTTGACTTCAATAAGGCTACCAAAGCAATGGAGGAGGGCAGATCAGTACACATTGCATATCTAAACTTATCAAATGAGTTAAACAGCACCCCACACTCTGGTACAGTAAATAAACTATCCCAGCTAAATGCTAATCCCTGTGTAACTCACTAGGCAGAAAATGGGCTCACAAACACAAGCCTGGAAATTAGGGTACGTGACCACATTCTCCAAAAGACCTGCCCCTAGTGCTGTACCCCAGGGTTTAGTCCTTTTCTTGGGCTACTATTGCTTAGCATTTACTTCTCACAGGTTAAAGCTAATTTTAAGAATTTATGGCTTACCAAGTTTGCAGGTGACTGTAAACCTGGTGCTGTTGTAAACTTTCCATGAGGGCATTTGCCAAGCAAATACAGTCCATGATTTTAACACTAGCTCAATGCTATAAAATATAGCAACTTTTCAGCAAGCATGATGTTCCTTATAACTGCCACTTGTACAACACACCCCTGAAAATTGATCCAGTTGTTTGGGGTGGCTGCAACGGTACAGCGGTTAATGCTGTCGCCTCACAGCAAGAGGTTCTCCAGTTCAATTCCTGGCTGAGGTGTGGAGTCTGTATGTTCTCCCTGTGGTCATGCGGGTTTCCTCCAGGTACTCCAGTTTCTTCCCAAAGACATGCAGTAGTTGGATTAGACACGCTAAATTGGCCGTAGGTGAAAGTGTATGCATGAGTGAGTGGTTTGAATGAATTACCGTAGCAGAGCTCAAGATGATTGTCACTGTGCAAGTGACACCCCGACCCCATGTGGAAAAGGGTATGAGGATGGATGGAGTTGGGGACCTGGGAACCTATGTAGATAAACTGTCCTTTGATCACCATGTGTCCACTATATTCAGTGCTCATCATTCTGATCCTTGACTACAAAGTCCTTAAGGTACGTTCCTGTCCAAATATTTGACAAACCTGGAATGACCATAGTGCTTTCTCACTAAGACTATAAAGGGTCTATACCAATGAAACTATAAAGACTGTTTAAAAATCTTGTTCCTCTTCTTGGTATCCATACAAGTTAGGGAGGGGCGATCTCTGCCTCTCACACAGAGCCTCAGCAGAGACACTGTCTGACCTACTGCACATTCTAAAGTCCAGTGGTGGATTAAATACGAAAAATCTCTCTCTCTCTTGCAATACAAATTAGTACCTAGCTAGCTGGAATTGCCACATGCGTAGAAGCACAAATGAGTGGAAAGGTCAGCCAACCATGCATCTGCCACAGCAGGGAATGGAGAGGGGTGGGGACAAATTGGGGAGGGGGGTGATGGCAGATTAAATGTTTCCTTTATTTAATTTGTTGGTTTGGTTTGGTTACCAGGAAAGTCCAACTGTGCACATGCCCTGTTTCAGTGGAGGCCCAGTGGGAAGCCCCAAACAGAACAAAGATTGGTACAAATTAAATCTCTTGGGTGGCAAAAGCCAGGGTACCTTTTTGGCTAGGCTTATTTAGGCTCTACGGCCAACAGCCTAGTACCTACCTATGAAACTAAATAAATTATACAATACATAAGCCCATACAGTAGTGGCACATACAAGGATTACAAGATATAAATAAAGCTATTCAAGAATAAACAGAACAGTTGACTATACAATATATACTTGTTTCCCACCTTTCTAAGCTAGTATAGTCCAGTTTTCAGGCTAGTGCTGAATTCAGGGCTGTGTTACAATTTGATGAGTTGCCCATACCTTACTTGGATAGAAGGAGGTTTCTCTGTTCACCTGTGAGAGAGGTAGCTTTGAGCAGTCATCTGTCCCTGGAGGAGTGGTTCCAGCCCAGAGGTTAGTAGTTTATAGGCCATTTTGGGCTAATTTCTATCTCTTTCACTTCCCTGCTGTAAAAACCGCGTTTGCATGGATTTGCACGTCCGGGCAGCGCCGGTTAGCTAGGGCTAAATTTATCCTGGCTCCACCAAGTCTCCTCTTCAGTTTTTCCCTTGAAAGTAGTCTAACTCTCAACCTAAGCACTCAAAAAGCACCCTACAGTCCACCACTTGCTCAGACCTAATAGCAAGCACTAATAATTCCCCGACACTTGATTACCCAGCAGGGCAAGGCTCATTATTCACCCCTCACCAACCAAGCGACTAAACAGCTCACCCTACTATTCAGGCATGACCAAAGGGCAATTTCAGGTATACTCTCCAGTCCAGCTGGTGAACCCGGGTATCCTGAGGAATGTTACAACCCTCTCCTCCTACCGCAAAACATTAACATATGCGAGATATGCAATTATATAGATAAATTGGAGGCTAAGCTCTCTCCACCAAAGACTGGAACAGGAAGTCATGAGGTGAAGGTTAAAACTTGCACCACACCTCCAGCCTCACACAGACATACTAAACCAGCACTGGCAAAAAATGCACAAATACACGAAATCATACTCAGAGGCTCTAAATAAAAACCTGCAAAAGCATCACAGACCTCCAAAGCAGACGCCCAAAAAACCTGCACCTCCCATCACAAACCAGACAACACATAAAACACAAAATGAGTGTGCCGCAGAATCACAGCCCTTAAGGTGAAATTACATACCTAACACACTAGAAATAGGCAACTATATAGTCAGGCACACTGACGTCCCACTCACTAGGCTGGACAAGAAGGTTACTGTTAGCTGCCTGTCGGGAGCCAGAATCTGCCACATAAACACAAGCACTCAGGTCACTCCTGAACAAGTACAAATATGACTCTGTCATTGTTCATGTTGGTGTGAATGACTTGAGACGTACCTCCCTGGACTACATGGAAGAGCTCTCTGATCATGTAGCCCAGGCGGATATGACCCTGACCCTGAGTAGCATCCTGCCCTCACCAAGAATGATACCGCAGTATAAAGAAAAAATTATCACTTTCAACAATTGGCTAAGCTTCTGGTGTCATTCAAAGGGGATCCAGTGTCTGTCAGCCTGGGACGACATGCTCAACAGGCCTCAATGCTTTGCAAGAGACTGCTTGCACCTGTCACACCTAGGCTTTCGAATACTGGCCAAGGCCCTTGCTGCCCCCATAGTGCCTTTTTTAGGCAAGGCTCAAAAGTCAAACCCACCTCCGTAAACAGCAAAAATAAAAAAATGAGGGTTATGCTACTCAATGCCAGGAGTTTAAATCTCAAAATGCACGTGCTCGAAGCACTCCTCAGTATGGAGAATGTCGACATCTGTGCAGTAACTAAAACCTGGTTCAAGGCTCCACAGAGCACCCCAGCACTACTGGGCTACAACTCATACCACACATTTTGGCCACAGAACATGGACCGAAACACAAAACGCGGGGGTGCATCCATATTCATCAAGGATACCTACACCTCCAGGTTAGAGGCGCAGCATGATACCTCCGAGATCATCCATGTGCAACTAACATCAGGCAAATCTGCAATGCAAATTGTGGCCTGCAACAGATCACCCTCCATGACCCAGGACCACCACTCTGCCTTTCTGGAGACACTGGAAAACATGAAGCTCCTACCAAACACCCTGATATTAGACAATTTCAATTATTCTACCGTTAACTGGGAAAACTACTCAAGTACAAACTCCCAGGTCCAGCGCTTCTTGGAATTTATCAACTCAAATGCCCTGGATCAGCTGGTAAACTCCCCTACCAGAGGTGAAAACATATTGGACCTGGTCATCACCAACATGGGCGACAGGTGTTCCACAACAGAGGTCAGCCCGTCACTGGTTAGATCAGACCATAAACTAATCACTCTGGATGTCCACAACACACCACCACCTCCAACCAAGGAAACCACAGTGAAAAACTTTTCTATAGCAAACTTCACCTTACTTAAAGACAGAGGTGGTAAGTTTCACAGCCCCCCACGCTAAAGGATAATGTCCAAGATGCAGGAACCTTTACAAATGCTCTCTATGAGCACCTACATGCAAAACCAAGACTCACTCCCCTAAGAGAAGGAAACCAGTCTGGTGGACCCCTGCCATAAACAGGCTATACAATAGAAGGAGGAAACTAGTTCAGAAAAAAAAGCAAATCCCAAGAAAGAAAGACATCCCTGATCAGTATCAGTAAGAAACTAAGGTCCCTCATAACATCCTCCAAGGCTAACTTCAAAAGAAAAATAGCCAAGGATTTGAAAGATAACCACAAAGCCTTCTTAAGCTATGTCAAGAATCTAAGTGGCAACTCGCAGATATGCTCTGAGCTAGTGCAAAATAGCACAAAATATACTGAACCCACTTGATATTGCCAACATCCTGACAGATAGATTCAGTGCAAACTTCACCCTGCTCTTACCCCCACAAGGGCCCACAACAATACCGGAAAAGTGTAGTGTCCCGGAAATCAGACGCACAGGTGAAAACAGCCCTTTCAAAAGCCAAAAGCACAGCATCAATGGGGCCAGATGGTGTCCCAGGCTGTGCCTTGTACGAACTACAGAACGAGCTAACCCCCCACTTAAACACACTGTTCAACCTCAGCCTCTCCACAGGCTACGTGCCCATAGAATGGTGCACAGCAACGGTTATTCCGCTCCACAAAGGAGGGGCCACAACTGACCCTAGTAACTATCGCCCTATAAGCCTGACTAGACTGGTCTGCAAGGCCATGGAGTGCATCATCAAGGAACTCATTAAAGACACTGGGAACCATCAAACACTTGACCCGACCCAGTTTGGCTTTGTTAAGGGCAGATCATGCCTACCAAACCTGCTTGACTTCTTCGAGACAGTCATCAAGGCCATAGATGAGGGGAAGGTAGTTCACACAGCCTACCTTCACCTCGCCAAGGCTTTTGACACCATTCCCCACTCAGGAATTATAGAAAAACTCACCAGCCTGAACATAATCCCCTACGTCACGAGATGGTTTGCCAACTGGCTTACAGACAGAACTCACACGGTAAGAAAAGCGGGCTCCAGGTCCGACTGTAAACCAGTCACAAGTGGTGCCCCACAAGGCTCAGTCCTGGGACCGTTACTGTTCGACATACTTCTCAGATGTACAGGCAAACACAGGAGGACTATGGCTAACCAAGTTCGCCAATGACTACAAACTGGGAGCCATAACTGACTCTCCAGCTGACACGGACATTCTCCAAAAGGGCCTTACTGAGACGGACACCTAGTGTCAAAGTCATGGTCTCAAGCTAAATGCCAAAAAATGCATAATCATCCCGTTTGGGAAAAACACAACACCCATGAATTACCACATAGGTGGCAGCCCCCTAAATACAGAAGAGGTAATAAGAGATCTGGGGACCCAGGTAGATAGTAATCTCTCCTTTGACAGTCATATTGCCAAAGTAGTTAGGAAATCCTTCTATGTAGCCCATCTAATTACTAAAGGGTTCGCATCTAGAAATAAAGAGGTTATAGTACCCCTCTACTCGTCACTCATCAGACCCATCATAGAGTACAATGCCCGGTTTGGGTTGTACCTCACAAGACACTTCCAACAGCTGGAAAGATCACAAAAATACCTCACCAAGAGGATTACTAGTCTCAAACATATGTCCTATGCAGCCCGACTGGAAAATCTCCAGCTGTACTCAGTGGCATATCGCTTACTCAGAGGTGATCTCTGCCTGACTTACAAAGCCATGTCCAACTGAGAATTGATGGACATGCTCCACCTAAAGAAATCCAAGTCACTGCGAGCCACGCGCTCTAGTGAGCTAAACCTCGCCACAACAATAAATAGAACATGCTGGAGGGATAGATTCCTGTCACAGAGACTCCCCATGCTTTGGAACAAAATTCCAAACTACATTAGGCAGAGCCCCTCACTAACACACTTCAAGAGAAGCCTTGACGAGTGGATGGGTAACAGAAAATACACCCCTGGGATCACTTCATTGGCTCTGCTTGACAAAGGCTCAGTTAATTAATCAATGGGGTGGTGAAAGCTGACACACTCTGGCTAGGCTTATAAATGCACTCGGGCAGATAGCCTAGTACCACCCTATGAACTTATGAACCTAAAGAAGCATGGTGGGAAGTGGATATTTTTCTAAGTTTAGGTAGGTATGACTAAGAGAGAAGTAATCAGAGTAGGATGTAGTAATGAAGTTCAGAAAGAAAGAAGAAAGGATGAGGCACAGAGGAATAGACAGGGGATCTAGAGAGAGGGAGAGAGTAGAGGGGAGAAATTAGACGAGAAGGAGAGACTATTGTCACGCTGAGTAAAGAACAATGAGAAGGAAAGCCTATAAAGATGACAGGAAGGGGGTGAGGAATCAGCCAGGTGTAAGGCAGGAGCCGACACAAGAATTAGGTGAGACTGAGGAGCAATTTGAACAGTAGATGATTTGTGTGTATGTTTTAGGGTACTGAGTTTCACATTCTGGCAACGTGGTTGGAGTAAAGAGAATCACCAGAAAAGTTATTAGCTTTCTTGACTTGTAAGAGGAATTTGTCAGAAGATCTAAGTAGTCTTATTAGACTGGAGTTGAAGTAGGTTGCGGAGTGCAGGACACCTGTCTGGGAGGTAAAGTATGACGTGGGCCTTAGTGAGTTGGGTGTAGGTAGGGAAATTGGGGCGTTCAAGCCAGTTTAGTTTGTGTAGGACAGTACAGTGATGGGATATAAGAGTAGAGATTAGGTGTGTCCTGGCAATAGATCGTCTTGTGGAGTTGGTGAAAAGGGTTTAACTCTGTAGACAGAGCCTAATTTAATGTGAACTTTTTTATAGCTAGGGTAATGTGCGTGTCAAATCTCACCTCATCAATTGTAACACCAAGAAGCTTAGTGTGAGAAACAGGTTCTATTTTTGTGTTACTAGAAGAATGTATCGTGAAGGGGGGGCATGAAGTCTGATGGCTTGTTGTGCGAGTAAATCATAAGTTTAGTTTCAGTGGGACTGAGGATTAGAGAGCTAAGACTCTACCTTTGTAAAGGATGTTTGGGTTATTTTCTGGAGTTTAGAAAGAGGGTTGGCTGCGCATACAAGTGCAGAGTCATCCGTGTATTGTATGGTAGTGGCCTGGTGGGTGGCAGTGTGAAGCTTGTTGGTGAAGATGGGAAATAGGAGAGGAGCTACAATGGATTCTTGTGGGATGCCTACTGGGACTGGAAGTAGAGAAGAGTTTGTTCTGCCACTTTACAGCCTGCTGACACTCTGATAAGTGATTGTGAAACCATGTGGGGGCAGAGTGGCTTAGTTAAAGGGAAGAAAAATCATTGAGGAATTTTTGATGGGAGACTGTATCAAATGGTTTTGACATGTCTAGGAAAGTGGAGGAGACTAGATGGCCATTGCTTCTGAAATGGTTGATAGTCTGTGAAGCTTAAGAGGGCTTTAGTGGTACTGTGGTTGGGTCTAATGCTATGTTGGGTATTAGTTAAAAGGTTATTGGAAATTAAGGCATGAGTTGGGAATGGATACATTTCTCTAGAATTTTGGATGGAGGAGATAAGATGGTAGTAAGCTTATAAATGGAGAAGTCTGTAGAGGTACTGGCTTTATGTAATGGTGTAATGTAGGAAATTTTCCAAATCTTGGGAATGTACTGTTCTGTTATGGAGCTACTGATTACAATAGAGATTGGGTAAGAGATTGTGTCAGCAGCCAGCTTGAGATATTCAGAAGGGAGATTTTCAGCATCAAGAGGAGTAAGCCTAAGTTTGAGTAGTTTATTTTTTTGTTTTGTTTTTTATGGTGCTGGTTTTGTACAGTTTTGAGGGAAAGGGTTTGGAGAGTATTGCAGGGTCTGTGGGAATGGTTAGAGGAGAATTGTTGGTTTTGGTTAGGGTTAGTATAGAGTTTCTAAAGTAGGCATTAAATTGTGTGGCTATACTATTTGAAGAATTTGGATGGTTACGTATTGGGGTTTTGGGTTAACCTGGTTTTAACAGCTGATTTTTAGAAGCCCTGAATTTTTGGGATTGTTTTAGTATTTTTGTTGCATCGTAATGTAGTAGGATTTTCTATCATTTTTTACCTGTTTCTTGGCTTTACTTCTCAGATGACAATGCAAATCGAGGAAGTGAGAAACAGTATCACATGCTTCTGACAAGTCTAAGAATATGGTGGACACATGCATACCATTGTTTCCATGCTAATTTATTACATTGGTAAAATGTAGTGGAGCACTACTGGTGCTGTGATGGAACCTAAAGACATGTTGTGTTTCTGAGGGCAGGTTATTTGAGGTTAGGTATTACATCAGCTGCATACAGATGCATTTCTCTAATATTCTGGAGAGGGGGAAGAGAATTGCTATTGGTTTGTAGTTATTAAACTCTGCAGATGTGCCACCTATGTGCAGTGGTATGATGTAAGATTTTTTACACACAGTGGTGGGATGTATCTTTCTGATATGGCCCTATTTTGTATGTAGTATAGATATAGAAAAGGCTATGACTTCTGTGGCCATTCTTAGGTAGTCTGAGGGTTGCTGGTCTACGGGTATGGAAGTAGGTTTTAGTTCAAGGAGCAACTTACTTATGAGCCAGGTAGGTACTAGACTAAAATTATAGAGCTATGGGTGGTTTTGATTGGACAAGGGTAGAGAGGGAGGGTAGATGTGTTAATGTCTAAAAGAGAGAATATTGGCTGTGTAACTGTGTGTGGATAGTCTGTCGTATTGTCTGTTTTTGGAGATGGAGTGGTTGTCTTGCCAGGGTGGAGTAGTTTTTGTGCTAACTTAAAAGTTTTGGGTTGTTTGTCTTGCAGGTTGATATAGTACGTTTGCTTATCCTGTACGACATGGAGTTCTGCAAAGTTTCTAAGATGTCTAAATTGCTGGAAGGGATTTTGAGTTCTATTTTTAAACCAGATTTTCCAGGTTTTATCTCTTTCTATCATGATTTTTTTTAAATTTCTTTTGTCATCGATGGTGTGGGTTTGGACTTTACTTTTTTATTATGTACTGGTGCTATATAGTTTAAGTGCTGTAAGAATATGTTAAAGTATTGTACAGCAGTATCTAGCGGCATTGTTCTAAGTACATTACATTTATATTGTTTTACTGTTTCATTGACAACATCTTTGCTGAAATGGTTTGTATTTTGTGTTTAATTATAGACAGGTTTTTCTAAACTATGGTGAGTTCTTATGGCATATGTTGGTACAAAAGAAACTGAAACCCTGTTCACCTTCTGTTAATCTCCCTGCTCAGCACCTTAAACTTGCTGCAGACTCAAACCCAGTTTCAGTTCTCATCAACAGACCTATTATTCCCATGTCCCCGCACTTCAGAATGAATTCCTTATTATTCCCCAGTAACCATTTAAAATGTTGGGACCTGCTAGAGCGAGTCCCATAATACTGAGACTGAATGGCTGGCTGAAAGATCAGACTTGTATATTGTAAGTTCAGGATGTCTTTTCTCAGAATATTACTTTTTCTCCAAGTTATGGTCATCATGGAGTTGGTATATATAAATGTGGGGGGTGCTGACTAAGTTTGCCGATGACTATAAGCTAGGAACAGTCAATGAATCACCAAGACATTTAGCCATCCTGCAGCAAGATTTGCCCAAATAAATAACTGGTGCCAAAATTGTGGACTGAATCTAAATGACAAAACTGCATACTTTGGGGAGCTCATCTATCCCAGGAAACTACATTAACAATATGCCCCTAAGAGATGACCCAGTTGTCTGTGATTATGGAACGTATGTGGACTGTGACCTAACTTTGATCAACATGTGTCCATTGTTGTAAGAAAGTTCTTCCATATTGCACAGCTTATAACAAAAGGATTGTGTCTAGATCTAGGGGGTGTCATTGTCTCCCTTTACTCAGCAATTACTAGGCTCATTAGCATCATTATATAATTTAATATAATGCCTCCTTTGTCATGCATGTGCCCAGACACATGCAACAACCAGAATGCCAACAGTAATACCTCACTAAAAGGATACAAGGCATAAACTATATGTCCTACATAGACTAATGTATATATTCTCAGACATTTGTATTCTCAATGTATTCTGAACTACTGGTTTGTTAGTGCTGTACATTAAGCCTTGTACATAATCTATTTCTTCCCTGAAAGACAAAAATTCAGACTGTGTATCTTGCCTTATTCATGATTTTTGTTCACGCCATCATTAGATCAAAAGTTTGCTAAAAAGCTCTAAAATCTAATTCGGAGCACTTAGTACGCTTTCTTCACAAGACCTCCAATACAATCCATGCATATCCTTTAGAGTGACTGCAATGTAGTCTTGGTCAGTTAGGGGGTTTTCACAGGATGGAGGAAAAAGTTAAAGTGCAAGAAGGTATGAAAAAACAAGAAAGGAAGGAAGGAGTCTGTCTGGATGCTGCTGGGTGGGCAGGATGGAGAACCAGGTGGGAACAGGGATGATCTGGGGGATGATGGGCAGTCAAGGAGGTGCCCAGGGTTCCTTTGCTTAGTCTTACCTTTGGAAATAAGTCAAAAACACTGTCAACTGCTGGGGTCAAAAGGAGGAAGACTGAATACTTATGCTTATGGGAAGTGTATAAATAAGTCATTTGCAAAGGTTCTGATGACGTCTACAGGAGTAGACAATAGCGCTTAACTGTATTTGTGGATTATTAAAGTTTCAGTGATTTTGGAAGCTGCATTACTGGAGTTTGTGGCTCATTCTTATGGAAAATGTGTGATGTGCTACTTTGTCATTAAGGATGGAAGTGTATGTGTCAATATTTTAAAGTAAGGTTAAGAGAAGGCGATACATTTATTGTTCTGTGTGTATGTGTGTTTGTATATATGAACTGCATCGGAGTGTCTTGTGTAGAGATAGTGCTATGGAAAGAGCTTTTTCCATAAGGTGAGGTGTAAAGTTGGGGTTAGGAGTAGGATCATAATTAGATTAATGGTATGCCTTCAAAGACACTTTGGAAGGGTGAGGTTAGCATGTTATGTTGGCTTAAAAAATGTTGTTTGAGCATGATTTAGAGGTTGTACAGCAGTGCTTGTCTACTTCTGAAGCCTGCTGTTCAATACCATTTCTCTTTCTTCTTATAATGTCACAACATAGGACACTGCTTTATTTATTTATTTTTGTATGATGTTAAATTTCTTTTCTAGTATACGTGTACTGCATGATATATACATATATATATATATATATATATACACATATATATATATATATATATATATATATATATATATATATATATATATATAGAGAGAGAGAGAGAGAGAGATCTACTTCTAATTCTCAAAATGCCATATCATCGAATTTAATTTTTACAAGATGAAAATTATGAAAACAAAATACCCAAACGACAAATCTTTCCCAGGGCAAGTAAAGACTCACCCAAACATTAAAAAAAAAAAACACATTGGAGTAAATACAACCCACCTAGGTGAGCAGCTACACCCAGACACCTCCTTAACTATATATACCAACTCAGAGATCACACTACAGTGAAGAAAAGGGCATGTTTGGCAAGTGTTTACTTGTCCCGGAAAATAACTGCCCTTGCAAGCCATTTTTAGCCTAGCCAATTATCCCCTGTGATTCAAACCCTGTACCGTGTGAACTTCATATGGTCGAGACCAAAAGATAGAGTTTTGGAAACTCAAACTTCTAAAATGAAAAAAAAAAAAAAAAAAAAAAGTCAAACATCGCTTTTGCAGGGGGGCTTTGCCCCCTGCACCCCCATGTGTGGGGCTGTGCCCCCCGCACCCCCTCTACTTAAATATACCGACTCCGAGATTGCGCTACAGTGGGGAAAAGGGAAATCTCCCATTTTGCGCTGTATGCGGAACCGCAAAACGGGAGATTTCCCACTCCCTGTCAACACCGCAAAAAAGATAAAAACATTACGTACACACAGAGCATACAAGAATCCTTGCCTCTGTGTGCATGTAATGTTTTAAGGTAAGTAAAGTGTTATTTTTTTAAGACTTTACATATTCGATTTACTGAAATCTCGATCATATGGTCTCGACCATATGAAATTCGAGATTTCAGTAATTCGATTATGTAAAGTGCTCATATATATATATATATATATATATATATATATATATATATATATAAAAATATAAATATATATATATACACATATATGTTTTCATAAGTATCTAAACAGGTTCATATGGTACTTACTAAGTTACTGATCTGTGAGGATCTTAAGACTAGCCTTACATTCCCATAATGGCAAATCTGTCCCTCCAGCAAGTTCTATTGATGTCACATACCAGGTTTAGGTCTTTACAGTGAGTAACCGGTGTACCATCTGATTTGCAGACTTGCAACATTTTCAACAAAGCGGGGTCAAGAAGTTATGTTCTTACCATAACGTTCCAGGTTAGTTGTCTTCTTCTCGCCTTCTTTCTTGCTGGATGGGTTCGGAGCCGAACCTCGGCTCCGACTGGGCCAATACTAAAGCTTGAGAGCTATTTTTACCGTCGCGAGGCAATCCTATGTCCCATAATGCTATGCGAAATATCCCCAGATCTCGTTTGATGGCTAACACTATGGACAGACATGTCCCCTCACTAGAAAGGATAAAACTATGAGCTATGTAGAAAAATAAACTCTACAG
Source organism: Protopterus annectens (assembly GCF_019279795.1). NCBI lineage: Eukaryota > Metazoa > Chordata > Ceratodontiformes > Protopteridae > Protopterus > Protopterus annectens. The sequence continues at coordinate 1,864,567,137 of NC_056729.1, forward strand.
AGTGTCTCACACCGGGGTTACCAAGGGGAGCAAGAGCTCTAGGCGAAAAGGATAGCCCTGATGACAAGGAAAGTCTCAGCCAATACTCTAGGTCTTTCCAGGCTAGGGGGAAGGAGGGTGGGATGCAAGAAAGAAGGCTTGAAGAAGACAACTAACATGGAACGTTATGGTAAGAACATAACTTCTTAATGTTAAGTTGTCAATCTCGCCCTCATTCGTGCTGGATGGGACCGTGTCCCTAGCATCTTAGTCCTGGGTGGCTCAATGGAACAGACTCTTGAGTACAGTGGAACCAAAATCAGCCCGATTTCTGGAGGCAAGGTCCAGCTTATAATGAGAAATGAAGGTATGAGGAGAGGCCCATGTGGCCGCTGCACAAATAGAATCCATAGGTAACCTCGCTTGAAAGGTAACTGAGGAAGCCACTGCTCTAGTTGAATGAGCTCTAGGCTTGGTAGGGAGCTCTTTATGCCTTAATTGATAGACTAAGATGATAAGAGAGGTTAACCATCTGGACAAGGTTACTTTAGAAACTGGAAGGCCTTGCTTGCCTTCTGCGCAAGACAGGAACAGTTGTTCTGATTTTCTCGTCTGTTTAGTTCTATCCAGATAGAAATGCAGTTGATGGTGAATGTCCAAACAATGTAGTCTTCTCTCAGCTCGGACAGAATAATTTGGAAAGAAAACTGGGAGATCAATGGTCTGATTGAGATTTTTCTCCGACAGAACCTTAGGTAAAAAGGTTGGATTTGTCCTAAGAGCCACTCTGTCCTTGTGAAAAACAAGATAAGGGGGGCGCACAGATAGTGCTTGTAGATCCGAAACCCTTCTCACTGAGGTAATAGCTACCAAGAAAAGTGTTTTCCATGAGAGCAGCTTTAAAGAGCAGGAGGCGGCAGGCTCAAAAGGAGGCAGAATTAATGATGACAGTACCAAATTTAGATCCCACGGTGGAGGAGGGTCCTTGACTGGGGGCCTAAGTAATAGGGTATCCTTCAGAAAGGCTTTGCAGAGCTTGTGGGACATAATACTAGATTCTGACAAGCCAACATGGAAATTTGCAATAGCCAGCAACTGTATTCTGATAGTGGCTGAAGAAGAACCTCTTTGAAAGAGTTCCGCCAGGAAATCTAGAACTGTTTGGACAGGAGCAGTAAATGGATTAACTTGGTTGTTTTTTGCCCAAATAGAGAAACGTTTCCATTTACTTGCGTATGTCCTTTTGGTGTTAGACTTGTGAGAGGCAAGGATAATCTGACGTACTGGCTGAGAAATTAAGGGAAGTCTGGCTAGGGTTGGAAGTGGAGCAACCAAGGTGTGAGGTTGAGAGATGAAAGGGATTGGTGCAGCCTGCCCGATTGATGGGTCAGAAGGTCTGGCACAGGGTCTAGATGCCAGGGCTGCTCCAGTAGATGACGTTGTAGGAACAGAAACCAGACTTGCCAGACTTGCCGGGGCCAGTAAGGGGCAATGAGTATCATCCTGGATCTCAAGGAGGTTGCTTTCTGGACTAATTGACTGATTAAGGGAAAAGGGGGAAAAGCATAAAGGAGACCCCTGGGCCAATCGTGGACTAGAGCGTCTCTGGGAGAGAGGGTGAAGAAGTCTTGACACTTGCTGTTTTGAGGGGTTGGGAAAAGGTCGCAGCAAGGCTGGCCCCACCTTCTGAAGATTTGGTCCACTACTAGTTGATTGAGAGACCACTCGTAGGGCATGAGAGTGTCCCTGCTCAGCCTGTCTGCTATGACATTGGACTTTCCGGGAATGTGTTTTGCTACCAGAAACCGCTGAGAGGAGATCGCCCATTGCCAGAGTCTGAGCGCTTCCCGACAAAGAGGGTAGGACCTGGTTCCGCCCTGCTTGTTGATGTACCATACTACGGACATATTGTCTTTCTGTATTTCAATCGTCCCAGTGGGAAGAGAGTTCTGGAGAGCCTGCAACGCCAATAGCACCGCTCTCATCTCTAGGACATTGATGTGCAAGTGGCACTCAAAGGGTTGCAATGTGCCCTGGACTGTCTTGCCCTGAAAATGCCCCCCCACCCGATCAGGGAGGCGTCCGTTGTCACGGTGGCAACCGGAGGGGGGAGAACAACCGGTCTGCCTTGAAGCACCAGAGGTGAGACCATCCACCAAGATAGGTGTTGTTTGCATGACTGAGTGATGAGGATACAGTGTGACATAGGAAGCTGCTGAAAGGACCATTGGGAAAAAAGCATCCACTGTAGAATTCGCATGTGAAAATGAGCTAGGGGGAGCAAGGTGATTGTTGCAGCCATTAGACCAAGCGTTTTCAGTACAAACCTGGCTTGGACCCTGTCCTCCTGTAGCAGGACTTGAACATGACTGCGAATGTCATATACTCTTTGCGTAGGTAGTTTTGCTGACAACTCTACCGTGTCTAACATGGCGCCTATGAAGGTAATATGCGGACAAGGTGATAAGGCAGATTTTTCGAAATTTACAGAGATGCCTAGCGCTTTGCAGGTTTGTACAGCGCAATCCCTGGCTTGAAGTAGTTGGTGCCTGGTGGTGGCAGTAAGGAGCCAGTTGTCCAACTATGGAAACACCTGGAATCCTCGACGTCTCAGATGAGCCGCAACCACTGCCATGCATTTGGTAAACACCCTAGCGGCTGTGGTGAGACCAAAGGGCAGGGCTCTGAACTGGTAGTGATTGGCTCCCAGCTGGAAGTGGAGAAACCTTCTGTAGTGCCTGTTCATTTTGATATGATAGTACGCATCTTGAAGGTCTATAGAGCACATCCAATTGTCCTGACCCAAAAAGGGAAGAATGGACTGTAGCGTGACCATCCAGAATTTTGTTCTTTGAACAGATTTGTTCAGCCTGCTGAGATCCAAAATAGGTCTCCAGTCCACTGTCTTTTTTGGTACCAAAAAGAATTTGGAGTAGATTCCGGATCCTTGCTGGTCTGCCGGGACTGGCTGGATGGCTCTTTTTGAAAGCAGCTTTGAAATTTCTAGTGCTGCTTGGTCTCTCAGACCGGGTGGAACGTCTGGAAGAGGCCCTTTTGGTTGATGTGGGGTGTGGATAAAGGGGATCTTGTAACCCTCGGATATGATCGACCGTACCCATTTGTCCTGCGTCAGAGAGTGCCAGGCTTCTGGGTACAGCGAAAGTCTTCCCCCGACTGCCTCCGAAGGTGGACAGTCGGGCAGCTCCATAGGGGTGCTGAAAGGGTTTGTCAGAGAATGACTCTCTGCTACCCTGATTCTGCGGGCCCCCCCTGCCCCTAGGGCGGCATCTGTTGTTGTTCCCTCCCCTGTCTCTGGAGGGAAGCTCACCACGTGCGTCTGGCACAACTCCCTGAGGTTTGTGGATCCACATTTTCCCGCCCTTTTGACCCTTGGGATAGGGTATAGAAGGGGCAGAAAAACGGACTACCATGGCAGAGAGTCCTGCCTTCTTGTTCGCACCTGGTTAAGGTGTCCTTCACTTGAGGTCCAAACAGAGCAGAACCATCAAAGGAAGTGTTAGTGAATGACGCCTTGAAGGGGTCAGCAAAATTGCAGAGCCGCATCCAGGCATGTCTCCTCAGAGCAACACCCGTACCTGCGGCTCTACTCGCTGCATCGGCCGCATATGAGATGAGCCACATGGAAGAGTTAACGATGGAGTTCAGGGTCCCCAGCTGGGAGTTAATCTTTTCCTGAGACCCCACAGCTGCTGGGTCCTGCAATGTTTCACCCAGTTCCTTGAGAAGTTCCCTCTGAAGTCGGATGAAATGGCATAAATAGTTCAGTGACCACATAGCGAAGGTCGCTGAGGAAAACATCCGCTTGCCGTACCTATCCATGGTCTAGATTCCTTATTAGGAGGATGGACATGTACTGAAGGGTCAGACAATTCCTTCTTAGTGGCTGCTGCTGCCACCACCATGGCGTCCACGGGAACACCCTTGGAGAGAAACTGTTTGTCTGAGGGAGCAGTAATAAATTTAGTGGGCCTCCGGGGAGTTGGTTCCATAGTATCTGGAGCCGTCCACGCCTTTCGAGCCACCACATCCATAAGTGGGTTGAAAGGCGGGGACACCCAGGAGGTGGAAGGGCTAGAACCGAAGGCATCCAGGTACACCGACTCGTCCTCAGATGGGTTAAGGGCAGACCAATTCCCCCTCTGCTTGAGGATCTCTAAGATGTCAGAAAAAGAGACATCCTCAGAGGGGGACCTTGGGGACCCCTCCAAATCATCCAGGTCGGTGTCCGATGTCACTGACTCAGGAGAGTCAACATGTTTCCTCTTACATGTCCTCTTCCGAGGGGGCTCCCCCGCATGATCAGGGGAGGCCTTGGAAGAGGAAGAACGGCCCAATGGGGCAACCTGGAGCATCAGTTCTCCTCGCTTGGGGTCGGGAGGGTAGTCAGGGGCCGAAGCAGGCAGTGAAGAGATAGGGGCCAAGGAGGCAGACCGTGGAGCTGGTATTGGAGCCAGCATGCTACTCATCACCTTAAAGGCACCCCTGTCAGGCAGGGAAGAAGGACCCAACTCTGAGGAGATGAGAGCTCCCCCCAGCACCGAGAGGGACAGCTCCGAGGCCGATGTCGGGGGCCAAAATCACCTGCGCCGAGGCTCCGAGATGGAGAGCGGGGTTGGACAAGGGTCCGATGCCACTCGCCCCCTCGGAGCAGACCAGGGAGTCCCAGTGCCCGGATCCCTCCAAGGATGGAGCCAAGGACAGGATCGGAGCCGAAGGAACCGATAACAGGGTAATCGGTTCAGACGCCCCCACGGTACTCAGCTCAACGACCTCCGGCTCCGAGCTCAGCAGTGTAGTCGGAGGGGGAACTTGAGCAGGTGCAGGGGTAGCCCCTGTCTGTTGAGACGGGCTATGTAGTAACTGGGCTAGTGCCTGCAACTTTAAAAGCCGGCTGACTACCCTCTCGAGGTCATGGTCCGAAAGCCTGGAAGACCTAGAGGAATGAGATCTATGGCTCCGCTCCGACAACAGTGGAGACTTCGGGGCTGATCAAACTGACTTGAGGGATGGAGACCTCGAGCGTTTTCTGCTCGGTGATGGCTCCGACACTAAAGTCGGAGCCGACTGAGGTCTAGATGCCTCGGTTCCAGCCGGAACCGAAGAGGCAGCAAGAGCACCGCTCGGCGCCGGCTCCAAACATGGAGCCAATGATTTGGCGGGCTTTGAAGATTTCACAGTCATGGTCTTAGCTGGGGAACCTTCAGACTTTAATAAGCCCCTCAGAATAAGTTTGTTCCTGCACTCCTGCAGGACTCTAAGGCTAAAAGCATTACAAATGGAACAAGAGTCCTGCAGGTGCAGAGGACCCAAACAATACACACAAGAAGTGTGACCGTCTGTCAGAGACATCTTCTGACAGCACGAGTCACACTTCTTGAAACCAGATACCTTAGTATCTTTTGACATGCTAGTACAACACAAACTACACAATACACTTTGTACAAAAGATTTACAAAGGAGGGGTAAGACTAGTCGCTAACTACACTAATACTAAATGGACAAAAAAAAGGAGGAAAACTGACAGAAAAAAATATTTAAAATCTATTAATCAAAAAATGCGACCCAGAACCTGTGAAAACGCAACCTCGCAGCTGAAGCGGCAAAGGAGATCTGGGTATATTTCGCCTAGCATTATGGGACATTGGATTGCCTCGAGCTGGTAAAAATAGCTCTCGAGCTTTAGTATTGACTGAGTTGGAGCCGAGGTTCGGCTCCGAACCCATCCAGCAAGAATGAAGGCGAGATTGACAACTTAACATTAAAAAGACAGTGATTTCAGCTGATCCACATAGGATAGCTGCTGAAGACACTGAATTTTCTTTGTGAGTAATTCAGGCATTATAGAGCAGCTCACCAGCTTGAACATTAACCCCTATGTCATGAGATGGGTTGCAAACTGGCTCATGGATAGAACTCACATGGTCAGAGTTGCGGGTGCTATGTCCGACTCCAAACCGGTTACAAGTGGTGTCTCACAAGGCTCGGTCCTGGGACCCCTCCTGTTCGGTATATACTTCTCTGAGGTACAGGCAAGCACGGGAGGACTGTGGCTGACCAAGTTTGCAGATGACTGCAAACTGGGGGCCATAATCGACTCCCCGGCTGACACAGACATCCTCCAGAAGGGTCTCACAGAGACGAATACCTGGTTTCAGAATCATGGCCTTAAGCTAAATGACAAAAAGCGCATAGTCATCCCCTTTGGTAAGAACAATGTGCCCACAAACTACCACATAGGAGGTAGTCCACTAAGTACGGAAGATGTAATTTGGGACTTAGGGACATAAGTAGACAGCAACCTCTCCTTTGACGATCACATTGCCGAAGTGGTTAGAAAATCCTTCTATGTAGCCCACCTAATCACAAAAGGGTTCACATCTAGATCAAGAGAGGTTACTGTGCCCCTCTACTCATCAGTCCTATAATAGAGTACAAAGCCCCATTTGGGATGTACCTTACTCGACACCTGCAACAACTGGAAAGACCCCAGAAGTACCTCACCGAGAGGATCATGGGCCTCAAACAGATGTCCTATGCAGCCAGGCTAAAGAAACTCCAGCTCTACTCGGATGCTTTCCGCCTTCTCAGAGGAGACCTCTGCCTTACGTACAAGGCCATGTCCAACCCTGAATTAATGGACATGCTCCACCTAAAGAAAACCAAATCTCTTAGAGCCACACGCTCTATGGATTTAAACCTCAACACAACAATTAATAGGACATGCTGGAGGGACAGATTCCTGCCCCAGAGACTTCCCTCGCTCTGGAATAGAATCCCAATCTATGTTAGGCGAAGCCCCTCACTGACTCTCTTCAAGAGAAATCTTGAAGAGTGGATGGGAAATCGTAAATTTACACCTGGGATTACAGAGGCCCAGGAAACTAATCTAAAAGGGAGGCGAAAGCCAACACACTCTGGCTAGGCTTAAAAATGTACTTTTTTTACTGTTAAATCCAAATTGGGACAAGCAGCAAGCATGAGTTATGAAGCAGGTCAGTCAGACTTGCAAGATTTGTTTAGACAATTGACAGAATCTTCCAAAAAGGTACGCTCATGTGTGGCATTGTAAGCTTATTAAGGCTTATTTGTTAGCCAAAATAGCTCCAAGGGGCGGGCAAGGATAG